>NC_047055.1:41531798-41649939 GCF_011762595.2 Tursiops truncatus
ATGGCCTAATGGAAAGAGTCTAGAATTCAGACTTTGCACTTTAAAAAAGTATTTAACCTCTTTTAGGCCCAGTTGGTTTGCCCATCTATGAAACGGGAGAATGGATAACTATCAAAAGACTGACAGTATTGAGTGTTGGCAAGGATATAGAGTAACTGGAACCCACATACCTACTCTAGGAAGTGTAAATTGATAGCCACTTTGGAAAACTGTCAATATCTACTAAGGCCAAACACTCAAATATGTTTTGACTCAGCAGTTGCACTCTTGGTATATTTCAACAGAAATATGTCCTTGTGTACACCAAAAGACATGAACAAGACTGATTATTAAGCTCAAAACTTAAAGCAATGCAAATGTCCATTAACAGAAAAAGAGTGTTATAGTCCTATAATGCATTACAGTACAGACATGAAAATGAACAAACTACAACCACAAACAACAACATGGGATAAATATCACAAATATAACACTGATACTTCCATTGTAATCCCTCCATCTCTCTCCTCCCTACAAAAATACATACCTGTGAAGTCACAAATGGGGGCAGATTTGAGGCCACAAGAAAGAATTTAGGGAGAGGGAAAAGCAGAACAGCCCCTAGAACTCAACCTGATGTCTGACATCCCCAGCTGTTGGAGTTTAAGGGAAAAACATTATGCATTTTATGCTTATGAATTTTAATTTGAATTAATTCTCCAAATGGAGATTAAGATGGGTCAAACAAATTAACACTGTATTAGCTTTTATTTTAAAGTATTTCCTGTCAAGCAGATTGATGCAGAGAAGCACAGTTTCTATACACTTCTAATAGGTTCAAACACTCAAAGGCTAATACCATGTCTGATAGACCAGACAGTAAAGTGAGATTCAGGAGATCACCTGGGTCCTGGTGTCAGTTCTGACCCAATAGCTGTGTGACCTTGGGTAATGCCCTTCACCTCTCTGTGAAGATCCCATCTGGGAAAAGACACTGTGTTCCTAGAAGGGATAGAATTCACTATGCCAGTCCCATTATTTTAATAAGAACAATAACTATGAACCTTACGCTTTCTTAAAACAAAATTCCCAGTGGTGTACGACAAAATACCTGGTCAAACATCATGTCCACCCAAAGTCATACGGTCACCACCTAACTTTAACTCCCAAGAGCTGACATTGTTCACACGTACCTCTGTATAAGGACCTTTTGAAGGAATACTTAGTGACATCATGGTCAGGTTTCAGGATTTCACAAGAACTTTAGGGCAACAGCAGATCAGTGAGGGGCAGGACTGAGCATGTCACAACCCCCAGATGGACGCTAGGACACATGGCAAGGACTGGACTGACAACCTGCTAGAGGGGAGTACAGAGCTCCCACGCTCCACTCATGCCCACAAGTAATCCTAGATTTGCTTTTAAACTCCCTCATATTAAGGAGAAAGCACAAATGGCCATTTTTTCAAACTTCCTCCTCCCCAACACCACACTCATTCCATTCTCTTCTTATCCAGGAGTAACCAGTCATAATCAAAGAGGAGGAGGGCAATGATGGGTTAGGAATCACGACCAACACCATTTTGTTGACCCCTGTCCTGGAGAAAATTTTAGTGAGATTTTCATCCTGCCAAGTTAATGTGGTGGGTTTTATTTTGCCAGGCATATATGCTGGAAGGTGAAAAAATAAAATCAACTTAATATTCAGATAGCTTGAGGAAAAATATAGTGGGGGAGAGTCAGTTTTCTCTTGATCTATTACTATGGTTCATTTTTTTTACATCTTTATTGGAGTATAATTGCTTTACAATGGTGTGTTAGTTTCTGCTTTATAACAAAGTGAACCAGCTATACATATATATATGTTCCCATATCTCCTCCCTCTTGCATCTCCCTCCGTCCCACTCTCCCTATCCCACCCATCCAGGTGGTCACAAAGCACCGAGCTGATCTCCCTGTGCTATGCGGCTGCTTCCCACTAGCTATCTATTTTACGTTTGGTAGTGTATATATGTCCATGCCACTCTCTCACTTTGTCACAGCTTACCCTTCCCCCTCCCCATATCTTCAAGTCCATTCTCTAGTAGGTCTGTGTCTATATTCCTGTCTTACTCCTAAGTTTTTCATGACATTTTTTTTCTTAGGTTCCATATATATGTGTTACCATACGGTATTTGTCTTTCTCTTTCTGACTTACTTCAATCTGTATGACAGACTCTAGGTCTATCCACCTCACTACAAATAACTCAATTTCGTTTCTTTTTATGGCTCAGTAATTCCTTTGTATATATGTGCCAAATCTTCTTTACCCATTCATCCAATGATGGACACTTAGGTTGTTTCCATCTCCTGGCTATTGTAAATAGAGCTGCAATGAACATTTTGGTACATGACTCTTTTTGAATTATGGATTTCTCAGGGTATATGCCCAGTAGTGCGATTGCTGGGTCATATGGTAATTCTATTTGTATTTTTTTAAGGAACCTCCATACTGTTCTCCATAGTGGCTGTAACAATTCACATTCCCACCAGCAGTGCAAGAGTGTTCCCTTTTCTCCACACCCTCTCCAGCATTTATGGTTTCTAGATTTTTTGATTATGGCCATTCTGACTGGTGTGAGATGATATCTCATTGTAGTTTTGATTTCCATTTCTCTAATGATTAATGATGTTGAGCATTGTTTCATGTGTTTGTTGGCAACCTGTATATCTTTGGAGAAATGTCTATTTAGGTCTTCTGCCCAGTTTTGGATTGGGTTGTTTCTTTTTCTGATAATGAGCTGCATGAGCTGCTTTTAAATTTTGGAGATTAATCCTTTGTCAGTTGCTTCATTTGCAAATACTTTCTCCCATTCTGAGGGTTGTCTTTTGGTCTTGTTTATGGTTTCATTTGCTGTGCAAACGCTTTGAAGTTTCATTAGGTCCCATTTGTTCATTTTTGTTTTTATGTCCATTTCTCTAGGAGGTGGGTCAAAAAGGATCTTGCTGTGATTTATGTCATAGAGTGTTCTGCCTATGTTTTCCTCTAAGAGTTTGATAGTTTCTGGCCTTACATTTAGGTCTTTAATCGATTTTGAGCTTATTTTTGTGTATGGTGTTAGGGAGTGATCTAATCTCATACTTTTACATGTACCTGTCCAGTTTTCCCAGCACCACTTATTGAAGAGGCTGTCCTTTCTCCACTGTACATTCCTGCCTCCTTTATCAAAGATAAGGTGATCATATGTGCGTGGGTTTATCTCTGGGCTTTCTATCCTGTTCCATTGATCTATCTTTCTGTTTTTGTGCCAGTACCATACTGTCTTGATTACTGTAGCTTTGTAGTATAGCCTGAAGTCAGGGAGCCTGATTCCTCCAGCTCCGTTTTTCGTTCTCAAGATTGCTTTGGCTATTCGGGGTCTTTTGTGTTTTCATACAAATTGTGAAATTTTTTGTTCTAGCTCCGTGAAAAATGCAAGTGGTAGCTTGATAGGGATTGCATTGAATCTGTAGATTGCTTTGGGTAGTTAGAATCATTTTCACAATGTTGATTCTTCCGATCCAAGAACATGGTATATCTCTCCATCTATTTGTATCATCTTTAATTTCTTTCATCAGTGTCTTATAATTTTCTGCATACAGGTCTTTTGTCTCCTTAGGTAGGTTTATTCCTAGATATTTTATTCTTTTTGTTGCAATGGTAGATGGGAGTGTTTTCTTGATTTCACTTTCAGATTTTTCATCATTAGTGTATAGGAATGCCAGAGATTTCTGTGCATTAATTTTGTATCCTGCAACTTTACCAAATTCATTGATTAGCTCTAGTAGTTTTCTGGTATCATCTTTAGGATTCTCTATGTATAATATCATGTCATCTGCAAACAGTGACAGCTTTACTTCTTCTTTTCCGATTTGGATTCCTTTAATTTCCTTTTCTTCTCTGATTGCTGTGGCTAAAACTTCCAAAACTATGTTGAATAAGAGTGGTGAGAGTGGGCAACCTTGTCTTGTTCCTGATCTTAGTGGAAATGCTTTCAGTTTTTCACCATTGAGGATGATGTTGGCTGTGGGTTTGTCATATATACCATGGTTCATTTAATATGATTAAGAGGCAGGTCCTTCATTGGCTGAGCCAGTGGAGAATGGGGCATGAACTGCTCTCATTGGACTCTCCCATCATCAGAATGATGCATAACTGCAGGTCATTAAGTTTAGGTTTTTTTAAATGAAAGATTACAGTTCAGAAAGGAATAAAACCAAATAAATCTGAATGTAATAGAATAGTAATTTCAGAGTCTTGGAAGCTGGACAAAGATACTGTTTTTTTGAAAATTTTGATTTATCTGCTTCTGGGCTTTTAGTTTGTTTCTTTTATTTATTAAAATCAATTCAAAAGAAGTTTGTGGTATTTTTATTCTATTAACACTCTTTCTCCCTGATTCATGCTTACAATATGTTATTTACTGTAGTTAAAGCCATTTCCCTTATTTAGCCTTTTTCAAAAAACAGAGCATTAGAACATGATTGCTCCTCATTCGCCTACCAGGTAAAAAATCAGATGTACTCATTGTCCCTTCTAGTCTTTAACACCAAGCGAGGTTTTTCTCTCTACTTACCAGATCCATCTGTCTCAATCACCCCTGCACTCTCAGCCAAATTATAGTGCATTTTATTTTTTATTTTTATTTTATTTTATTTTTGACTGCATTGGGTCTTCATGCAGTAGCAAGAGGGGGCTACTCTTGGTTGCGGTGCATGGGCTTCTCATTGCAGTGGCTTCTCTTGTTGCAGAGCACAGGCTCTAGGCATGCAGGCTGCTTCAGTATTTTTGGCGCACGGACTTTGTTGCTCTATGGCATGTGGGATCTTCCTGGACCAGGGATCGAACCCATGTGCCCTGCATTGGCAGGCGGATTCTTAACCTCTGTGCCAACAGGGAAGTCCTATAGGTGCATTTTAGATGTTCTTTTATTAATCCTTCTGTTTATTTTCTGAATTTACAAGTACCAAACAGCCAAAGCACGCAACTGTCCTAATGGATTCAATACATCAAAATGCCTTCCAATACAATATGTATGAGACAAATGTGCTAGAATAACTTTGGTAAAAACATTTGTATGGTATAATGACAAACACTGGTGTTTTGAAGCAACAACAATTAGCATGATATAATTGACTTAGTGAATTGTTTTTTCTGAACATGTCCACAGCTTTCTCTGAACACGCAACTCTAAAAAGAACCTTTGCTTTCCCCAAATTTTATTTTGATGTGTAAGACAATAATGTGGCATTCTGTTCCCCCACAGGGGATTTACTTGCAGGTTATTTTGTGATAGTTTGTCTACGTCTTTGCCATAAAATCCTTTTTCAAGTCCTTTTATAAAATTTTTCTAATATACCAGATAATGATAAATAATAGTCCTGATGAGAAGGCTCAGCTTTTGTGCACCCTGTCTCTAATGATGGTAATTTTAGTATTTCACCATGAAACAAACATCATATTAGCAAAGGGATTTAAAGCATATATGGAGATTAATTGAAGGTTTTTTTCCCCTTTACATTATAAAGTGAAACATATTTGTATTTTACTCAATCTGAAACATTTTGTCTGCTATGTCTTTTTTTGTTCATCTTTTACTATACCAGATATAGTTGTTAATCATTTATGTAGAATTTTTATATCCTTGTTTATAAATATGACCACTCAACTCTTTTTAGCATGCTCTTTCATATATTTCCTTTAAATAAAAATGTAATTTTCTTCATAATCTATTGTTTTCATTAACAACAACAACAACAAAAATACCTCTTCTTAATGGTCTGACATTAAGTACTTTTGGAAGCCTGGCCATTTGGGATGGTAGCTCTTTGATGACCTCAATTTCTTCCATTTTCTTAATCCTTAAGTCTTTTTTGGGGGGAGGTTTAATTTCTGTAATTTATACTTTCCACAAATCCACACATTTTATCAATATTTTCAATTGTATCACATAGATATTTGAAAGAGCTATCTTTTTCATAGAATAATATTTTCTATATTATTCCTTTTTTTCCCTAAGGAGGTTACTTAGATGTGTAATCTATTATTTTTTTCCCCAGGCAACAGCTCTCATATTTATTCACCAACTATATGGTTAAGGGTGGTTTTCTTGCATTTATGTATTGTCAAGACAAACAGTTTTGGGACATCCCTGGTGGCGCAGTGGTTAAGAATCCGCCTGCCAATGCAGGGGACATAGGTTCTATCCCTGGTCCAGGAAGATCCCACATGCCGCAGAGCAACTAATCCCGTGTGCCACAACTACTGAGCCTGCACTCTAGAGCCCGTGTGCCGCAACTACTGAGCCTGCATGCTACAACTACTGAAGCCTGTGCACCTAGAGCCTGTGCTCCACAAGCAGAGAAGCCACTGCAACAAGAAGCCCGCACACTGCAACGAAGAGTAGCCCCCGCTTGCCACAACTAGAGAAAGCCCGCATGCAGCAAAAGACCCAACGCAGCCAAAAATAAATAAAATAAAAAAGTAAAGACAAACAATTTTAATCTTGGTTAACTTTTAAGGATATTTTACATTTTTCATAAATATACTTATTTTTGTTTGTGTTCTGTATTTGGAGACTGGTTTTGCCATTTTTCCCTTTTTGGCAATTCACTGAGGCTTTTGGTCAGAATTGGAGCAGTGGCTTTCCAGGCAGGTCCCTTGTTTTCCAGGAGCTCATCCCCTAAGTTGGAGAGTTCCTGTTCAAGCCAGGGTGGCTTAGCCCAGGATATCAGATTCTGGGTTGGTGGACAAATGGCCCAAACGTGGCCAGCGTCATTGCTCTGGCATTATGTACCTGGGTTACAGAAGTCATAGTCTCAAAGACCTGAAGCTGAATTTTCTACAACTTAGGCGCTGTAGATGGCGCCTGTAAAGCGGTTTGTCAGTGGAGGCTACAGGAAGCTTTTAGATAGTCAGGTTATTCGATGCCTTCTAATTGGCTTTTGCCAGGTAGAACTACCCAATCACATTTAACCACGTGGGGCCTCATTGATAGGGTTTCCTGCATTACATTTCATCTAGTCAGATGTTGCCGGTACTCAATACCTCATCTGCATACACGGTATATAAATAGCTCGCGGTCACTACCACATTTCTCTTTCATTCTAAGGTATTGGAAAACTATGTCCATCATGGCTGAGCATTCTTCTAAATCTATCTTTGCCAAGAAGGGCTTCAATAAAGCCACTTCCAAAACAGAGAAGGGGGAGATGGATAGAGATACTCTAGTAGCTATTACTCCACCCCTGTCTACAAGGCTCTGAAGCAGGTCCACTCTAACATTGGTATTTCATTAAATGTCATGCACAGCATGAATTATTTTCTTAACAATATCACTGGGAGTATTTCAGACTATGCCTTCCTCCTGGCCCGCTCCACCAAGTGCTCCATCATCACCTCCAGAGAGATCCTCATCTCCTTGTGCCTGCTGCTGCCTGGGAATATCGGAAAGCACGTCGTGTCTGAGGCCACCAAGGTAGTCATCAGAAACACCACCCGCAAATGAGCTGCCTCCAGACCAGCTGAGCATCGCAAACCAAAGGCTCTTTTCAGAGCCACCTCAGTTTTCTTAATAAGAACTGTATTCTAATAAAGTTTGATCTACTTTATTTTTTAAAGTGTGGCATCCTGCTAATTTTTAAACATCTTTTTTACAAAGAACTAAATATTATCAGCTACATTTTAATATACCTATGGTCTAATTTGCTCAAAATGAAATAGTGAGTTTTGTTCAATAATGTTGCATTATACCACTTTACTAAAGAGTCAGTTCTTTTATTTTTCTAGGTCAACCTTTCACAGGGTCTGTAAGGTAAAGTTATTTACCTTTTTCACTCTCATTTTCTCATGAATGTATGGCAAAATTTTCCAGAGATTCATTATGTACCATAATGACAACAAATTAAATGCAGGAACATGTATAAGAATTCAACAGACATATTAGAACAGATATTAAGGAGATTTTCTTTTTCTTTTTTTAAATTGAAGTATAGTTGATTTACAATGTTGTATTAGTTTCTGGTGTACAGCAAAGTGATTCAGTTATACATATATATAATCTTTTCATATTCTTTTTCATTACAGTTATTACAAGATATTGAATATAGTTCCCTGTGCTATATAGTAGGACCTTGTTGTTTATCTGTTTTATACATAGTAGTTTGTGTCTGCTAATCCCAAACTCTTAATTTACTTCTTCCCCCTCCTTTCCCCTTTGGTAACCATAAGTGTGTTTTCTATGTTTGTGAGTCTGTTTGTTTTGTAAACAAGTACATTTGTATCATATTTTAGATTACACATATAAGTGATATCATATGGTATTAATCTTTCTTTGACTTACTTCACTTAGTATGATGATCTCTAGGTCCATCCAAGTTGCTGTAAATGGCATTATTTTATTCTTTTTCATGGCTGAGTAGTATTCCATTGTATATATTCCACATCTTTATCCATTCGTGTCAATGGGCATTTAGGTTGCTTCCATGTCTTGGCTATTGTAAATAGTGCTGCTATGAACATTGGGGTGCATGTATCTTTTCACATTAGAGTTTTCTCCAGTTATATGCTGAGGAGTGGGATTGCTGGATCACATGGTAACTTTATTTTTATTTATTTATTTGCGGTACGCGGGCCTCTCACTGCTTTGGCTTCTCCCATTGCAGAGTAGAGGCTCCGGACACGCAGACTCAGCGGCCATGGCTCACGGGCCCAGCTGCTCCGCGGCATGTGGGATCTTCCTGGACCGGGGCATGAACCCGTGTCGCCTGCATCGGCAGGCGGACTCTCAACCACTGCACCACCAGGGAAGCCCTATTTTTATTGTTTTAAAGAACTTCCATACTGTTTTCCATAGTGGCTGCACCAATTTACATTCCCACCAACTGTGTAGGAGGGTTCCCTTTTCTCCACACCCTCTCCAGCATTTATTATTTGTAGACTTTTTGATGATGGCCATTCTGACTGGAGTGAGGTGATACCTCATTGTAGTTTTGATTTGCATTTCTTTGATAATTAGTGATGTTGAGCATCTTTTTATGTGCCTATTGGCCACCTGTATGTCTTCTCTGGAGAAATGTCTACTTAGGTCTTCTGCCCATTTTTTTGGTTGGGTTTTATTGTTATTGAGTTGTATTCAAATATTTTTTTAAAATTCCTATCTCCTCATGACTCTTTTAGGAAATACATTTTGTGTGAGAATTTATAATTTAAGTTTATATGATGTAATAGTTACTTTATTGTAAGCTTTAAATGAATTTAAAAATCTATTAAAATTCTTCATGTTAATATTTAATACAGTAGATGTTGACAGATATAACCCACATAAAAAATTTAAAACTGCATATTTTTTAAATCTGTAAAATGCTCTGAGACCAAAACTGTTCCAGGTATTGTTTGCAGGTAATCAGATCAACTGAAAATTCCTGGCCTCCTTTTCAGCGGTTTTTCTCCAGGAGGGGATGGCCTTTCCTTCCCAGTCTTGCCAAAGTCTATTTGCATATTTCTAGACAAGAGTTATTTCCATTGCTCTAAGTTGCCTAAAGCTCTCAGTTATAAATAGCTCCCATAGAATGAGAATCAAATAAACCAGAAGGTTTTATACATAACTTTCCTTTGAAGAAAAAATTTTCCCTGTAGTTCTCCCATTTTTGATAAACAATAATCTCAGAGAAAGAGTTTTTATTGAGGTATAATTAACATACTTTATATTTTAGTTTCAAGTATACAACATAATGACTCGATATTTGTATATATTTTGAAATGATCACCACAGTAAGTCTAGTTAACATCTGTCAACATACATAGTTACAGAATTTTTTTGTAACTGGAAGTTTGTACCTTTTGACTCCCTTCACACATTTCACCCACCTCCTACCCACCACCTGTGGCAACCACCAATCTGTTCCTTATAACTGTGAGCTTGGTTTTTTGAGATTCCATATAAAAGTGCGATCATACAGTGTTTGTCTTTCTCTGACCTATTTTACTTAGCATAATGCCCTCAAGGCCCATCCATGTTGTTGCAAAAGACAATATTTCTTTTTTTTGTGGCTGAATAATATTCTATTGTAAACTTTTTTTTTAGGCTGCGCTGCACGGCTTGTGGGATCTTAGTTCCCGGACCAGAGATTGAACCCACACCCTTGACAGTGAAAGCATGGAGTCCTAACCACTGGACTGCCAGGGAATTTCCCACACTGTTTTGATTATTGTAGTTTTGTAGTAAGCTTTGAAATCAGGGAGTTTGAGACCTCCAACTTTGTTATTCCTTTCCTAGATTGTTTTGGTTCTTCAGGGTCCCTTGGTATTCCATTATGAATTTTAGGATGGATTTTTCTATTTCTGCAAAAAATATCATTGGGATTTTGATAGGAATTACTTTGAATCTATAGATCACTTCGGGCAGTATTGCCATCTTAACAATATTAAGTCTTCCAATTCATGAACACAGGATGTCTTTCCATTTCTTTCTGTCTTTAATTTCTTTCAGCAACATTTTGCAGGTTTTTAAAAATTGAAGTATAGTTTATTTACAATATTGTGTTGGTTTTAGCTGTAGAGCAAAGTGATTAAGTTATATATATGTATATATTTTCAGATTCTTTTCCATTATAGGTTATTACAAGATACTAAATATAGTTCCCTGTGCTATACAGTAAATCCTTGTTGTTTATCTATTTTATATATAGTAGTGTGTATCTGTTAATCACATACTCCTAATTTATCCCTCTCTTCCTTTCCCCTTTGGTAACCATAAGTTTGTTTTCTGTGTTTGTGAGTCTGTTTCTGTTTCGTCAATAAATTTATCTGTATTATTTTTTTACATTCCACATATAAGTGATATATAATATTTGTCTTTCTCTGTCTGACTTCATTTAGTATGATATTCTCTAGGTCCATCCATGTTGCTGCAAATGACAATATTTCATTATTTTTTACGGCTGAGTAATATTCCATTATAAATACGTACTACGTCTTCTTAAGCCAGTCATCTGTTGATGGGCACTTGGTTTGTTTCCATGTCTTGGCTATTGTAAATAGTATTGCTATGAACATTGGGGTGCATGCATCTTTTTGAATTAAAATTTTTGTCTTTTCCAGATATATGCCCAGGAGTGGGATTGCTGGATCTTATGATATCTCCATTTTTATTTTAGTTTTGTTTTTCTTTTGTGGTACGCAGGCCTCTCACTGTTGTGGCCTCTCCCATTGTGGAGCACAGGCTCTGGACGCGCAGGCTCAGTGGCATGGCTCACAGGCCCAGCCGCTCCGCGGTATGTGGGATATTCCTGGACTGGGGCATGAACCCATGTCCCCTAGCATCGGCAGGCAGACTCTCAACCACTGCGCCACCAGGGAAGCCCCATTTTTAGTTTTTTGCGGAACCTGCATACTGTTTTCCATAGTGGCTGCACCAATTTACATTCCCACCAACAGCGTAGGAGGGTTCCCTTTTCTCTACACACTTTCCTGCATTTATTATTTGCAGACTTTTTGATAATAGACTTTTTGATAATAGCCATTCTGACAATGAGGTGATACCTCATTGTAGTTTTTGAAACCATGCACCTCAGATTGGGACTTGAACCCAATCTTACCTCAGATGAGACTTGAACCCACCTGACTTGTACCTCAGATGGGACTTGAACCCACAATCTATGGCTTAGGAAGGTACTCAAGTCCACAGTCTCCCAGCTAAAACTGTACACCTGGTCTCAGGACTTAATGAAGTTCAGGTTCTTTATGTCTCACTGCAGAAGGAATTCAGTGAGAGGAAAAGTGATAGGTAAGAAGTAGATTTATTGAGAGAGATACACTCCACAGACAGAGTGGGGGCCATCTCAGATGGTGAGAATGGGCCCCCAAATATGGAGTGGTTAGTTTTTTATGTGCTGGGTAATTTCATAGGCTAATAAGTGGGAGAATTATTCCAACTATTTTGGAGAAGGGGTGGGGATTCCAGGACTTGGGCCACTGCCCACTTTTTGGCCTTTTATGGCCTGGGATCTGTCATGGCGCAGGTGGCTGTGTCATTTGGCATATGCTAATATATTACAATGAGCATATAATGAGGCTCAGGGTCTACTGGAAGTCAAACCTTCCACCTTCTTGGGCCTAGCCTAGTAGGTTCTAACTGAGACAGGAAGGAAGGAGGCAGGGCACAACCATTAAAAGAATGACAGCCATTGGGAAGAACAGGATACCAAAAAAAACTGGTTAGAACCTACCTGGAAATTGTTCATGACAAGAGGCCCATATTCCCCTATAACATTTTCCCTATTATAATCATACCCAGTCACAGTTCCTGATCATTTGATGTTCTTAAAAGATACCATTATTATTCACCAAGGGCATAACATCTTCCCTTAATGAACTATAATTCTGAAGGAACATAGTTCATATTTATTTAAATTTTTAGGTGTATCCACTGAACTTGATTTTATGTTTTGCATTTTTAACTCATAAACCATATGGAGTTAATTATCATTCCTGCATTAATTTTAGTGAAAGGAAGAATTAGACAAATGTGTTTTAAGTGTATAATGAATATTATTTTTATTCTCCTCAGTACCCTCACCGTCTATCAGAATATCTCCCATATATATTGTTTCATAATGGATTATAAATATAAATAATTTATGTGTGGTTTAAAATGCTTCACAGCTGGACAAAGTGAGTCTCTTTTCTAATCAATATTCCTGCATCTCACTCCCCAAAGGTAACCACTGCTATTGTTTGATTTGTATTTGGCATGCATTTTTCTGTGCATATTTAAATGCACATACATAAATAGATACAGTGGTTTACACATAAAATGATTTATTTGTTAGATATGAAATTAGAATCACAGAATAACACTGATCTGCTACTTATGTTCTTCATTTAACAAGATATGTGCTTTTTAAATTGTTTTCATTAAGGTATGATTTAGAGAAAATAAAATTCACTCCTTTCAGTGTCCAGTTCTATGTCTTGAAAAGTACATACACTTGTATATGTACACTTGAATACAGTTGTATAACCACACCACAATCAGGATATACGAGTTCCATTATGCCAAAAAATTCTCCTGTGTCTTTTTGTAGTCAGCCCATTCTCCCCACCTCAACCCTGACAACCACTTATTTGTTTTCTGACTCTCAAATTTTGATAGCTGTAGGTTTTCACTTTTATTTTCATTTTAATTCTGTTCTATGTATTTTTAATTGAAGTATAGTTGACTTCTGTTCTACATATTTTTGATTTCCCTTGAGACTTCCTCTTTATGCATGAATTAATTTCATATGTTTTGCTCAGTTTCCAAGTTCTTAGAGATTTTCCTGTTATCTTTCTACTATTAATTTCTAGAATTTTATTCCATTATTGTCAGATAACACATTCTGTTTGGTTTCAATTTTTTTAATTTGTTAAGGTTTGTTTTATGGCTCAGGATATAGTCTATCTTGCTGAATGTTCCATGTGCATTTGAAAAGAGTGTGTATTCTGCTGTTTTTGGGTGGACTGTTCTATAAATGTCAGTTAGATCTATTTGGTTGATGGTGGTGTTCAGTTCATCTATAACCTTGCTGATTTTTTGTCTACTAATTCTATCTATTACTGAGAGAGGCGTATTGAAGACCCCAATTATAATTGTGGATTTGTCTATTCCCCTTTCAGTTCTGTCAGTTTTGCCTCTTGTATTTTAAGACTCCATTGTTAGATATAATACATATTTTAAATTGTTGTATCTTCTGGGTGAATTGACTGACTCTCTTTATCCCTGGTAACTGTGTTTGCTTTCAAGTCGACATTGTCTGATAATGTAAAGAATCTATAGATTCTCCTGCTTTCTTCTGATCAGTGTTTGTATGGTGTATTTTTATTCATTGTTTTACTCTTAAGCTACCTGTATCATTATATTTGAAGGGAGTTTCTTGTAGACAACATATAGCTGGGCCATTTTTTGTTTTTTGTTGTTTTATAAATCCAGTCTGGTGATCTAAGTCATTTAGTTATGTATTTAGACCATTGACAATTAATTATTGATATGTTTCTATTTAGATCTACCACTTTATTTTTCATGTTTTGTTTGTCCTCTCTGTTTTTCATTACCCTGTTTCCCATTTCTTTGGCTTATCTGAATGCCTTTTAGTATTTCATTTTAATTTTCTATTCTGAATTTGAATATATCTCTTTGTATAATATTTTTGTGGTTGCTCTGTGGATTACAAACTACCTACTTAACTTTTCACAGTCTATTCAGAATCAATACTCAGAATCATTATGTCACCACTTCAATTGATATGTAGAAACTTCACCTTAATAGATCCCCTTACCCTCTCCCCTTTACATTACATTTGCCTTATGCATTATATCTATACTGAAATCTACATAGATAACTACTATAGCTACTTTATTGAAAACTCCATCTGTCAATGTTATATTTTGCTGTGATTTTCCACTATTTAACATGCTTTTGGAAACCCATTCAGTTGCATCTTCATATTCACTTTCTCCCTAGATCTCCATGAATCCTAAATTGGTGGAAATGTAAATTGGTACAACCACTATGAAAAACAGTATGGAGGTTCCTTAAAAAACTAAAAATAGAGTTGCCGTATGATCTAGCAATCCCACTCTCTGGGCATATATCCAGAGAAAACTCTAATTCAAGATACATGCACCGCACTGTTCGTAACAACATTCTTTACAATAGCCAAGACGTGGAAACAATCTAAATGTCCATCGACAGATGAGTGGATAAAGAAGATGTGGTATGTATATACAATGGAATACTACTCAGCCACAAAAAAAGAATGAAATAATGCCATTTGCAGCAACATGGATGGACCTAGAGATTATCATACTACATGAACTCAGAAAGAGAAAGACAAATACCATATGATATCACTTATATGTGGAATCTAAAATATGAAACAAATTAACTTATTTACAAAACAGAAACAGACTCACAGACATAGAAAACAAACTTATGGTAACCAAAGGGGAAGGGGGGGGGAGGGAGTGATAAATTAGGAGTTTGGGATTAACATATACACACTACTATATGTAAAACAAACAACAAGAACCTACTGTATGGCACAGGGAACTATGTTCAATATCCTGTAATAAACTATAATGGAAAAGAACATGAAAAAGAATATATGTATATATATATCTATAACTGAATCACTTTGCTGTACACCAGAAATTAATACAACATTGGAAATCAACTATACTTCAGTAAAAAAAACAGTAATATAGGTCATTATTAATAAATTAAGCAATACCTTGGACAACATTGAATGCCAGTGTCCAGAGAAATTAGAGTATTTAGAGCCCTGGTGGCTTCAGGATACAATGGGAAAAGCTTTAGAGTAATTTCAAGCTCACGTACTGAGCAGGTGTCCAAAGCAGTTCCCCTGATTTACTTCACGTCTCCTAACTTCTTACCCTTATCTAAATTATAGGATTAAATAAGGACTTCCCTGGTGGTGCAGTGGTTAGGAATCTGCCTGCTAGTGCAGGGGACATGGGTTCGAGCCCTGGCCCAGGAAGATCCCACATGCCTTGGAACAGCTAAGCCCGTTAGCCACAACTACTGAGCCTGCATGCCACAACTACTGAAGCCCACGTGCCTAGAGCCAGTGCTCCACAACAAGAGAAGCCATTGCAATGAGAAGCCCACACACCACAACGAAGAGTAGCCCCCACTCACCGCAACTAGAGAAAGCCCGCGCGCAGCAATGAAGACCAAATACAGCCAAAAATTAAATAAATAAATACATAAATAAATAAATTAAAAGAAATGTTTAAATTATAGGATTAAATAGGTAACTGAATAAGTGTTAAGAGTAAAGGAGATACAATTTAGAGTACCACTTGTTTACATTAATTTCCTACCCTCCATATCATCTTTCTCAGAGGAAACATCTGTTCTGACTGATCCCTTTTTACCCACCATCTTAGAAAGCAGTCATTCACATAATCCCCATACTTAATTCTCATCATCATCAATCATCATCACCAACACCAACATCTACATAGGAGGTCACTGTGTATATGAAGAGTTTGTCAGTCTTCTTTCATTATCACCCTCCAGGAGCCCTTTCAGACATTTTTTGCCTAA
The DNA here is from genome assembly GCF_011762595.2 of Tursiops truncatus. Taxonomy (NCBI): domain Eukaryota; kingdom Metazoa; phylum Chordata; class Mammalia; order Artiodactyla; family Delphinidae; genus Tursiops; species Tursiops truncatus. Next base: position 41,547,905 of record NC_047055.1, read on the forward strand.
TTACCCCCAACTCCACTCCCCAGTGGAATGTGAAATTTTTAATACTCCAGATGTAGTTTATCTGTTTATGTACTGTGGTCCTTTGGAAGCTCACAGACCGTTGTAATATCTATGAAAACCCTAACCTCAAGAACCAATCTCTGACCTCTTGGGGATGATGTCATCTGTTGAGAATGCATGGTATATTGTGATTAGGGCAAAATCTGGAATCCCATTCCTGCTCCATACATCCCTAGATCCACACTAGAAAATCTGTCATGATTAGATGCTCAGGCTTGATAGACTATCCATGGAACCACCCTCATCCCTCTCTGGGAGAAATCTCACTTCCCTCTCTGTGTCCTCAGATGCCCTTTCCTCCCTACCAGGTACAAGCAGCCTAATCATTTCCATAAGTTTTCACAAAGGACAGAAGAAACACTGGCTTCAGACAGCTTCTGCTTCCAGCCTGGTTACAAACCTCTCATGCAGCAGGGGGAAGGAACACCAGGCTTGGCTTCCTGCTGCAGGGAGGGTTAACACAGGGAGAACAGAGATTAACCACCTCAGCAGTACATGTCCTAATACCTTTTCTAAAGCTCTGCCACCAGCAACTAAAGGTGACCAGGCTGCCATGTCCCACCCCTGGCTCTGGCAGTTGGCGTGGGGAACAACCTCTTTGCCATTTGTCTCTGTGCTTAAGAGCACTTGCTTTGGAGTCACACACATCCATGAAGAGAGGATAGTGATACATCACTAGTGGGACTGTTGCGAGATTAAATCCAGTCACTAACATGAAGAACCTAGATCTGGGCCCCTCTAAACAACCTGCTTCATAAATAGTAGCTCTTTCCTCCATCAATCAGAGAGCTCATGTGGTCCTCACCCCCCTTCGGTTGGGACCCCTTAACCAGACTGCAGGTCAGAATCACCTTGGGGATCTTTTTCTAAACCCTCATATGAATTTCCCTTGTTGGTGGAAAGAGGGCTTCTGTATCAAAAGCCATTCAAGTTATTCAGCCATGATACTATGGGCCTTAAAAAACAGATATGCCCATTTGGCACCAATAGTGTGTGGCAGTGTCCATTTCTCCTTCATTCCACCAGCATCAGTTATTAACAGCTTTTGTCTTTATTGCCATATATGAACTCTTCTTTTTTCCAGACCAGTCCCAGTGGAAGGGTCACCTCAGAAGGTCTGTCCTTAATGTTATAGATTCACAGGCTCCTCCCCTAAGGTTGCCAGATTTAGCAAATAAACATACTGGATGCCCAGCTGAACTTAAATTTCAGATGAACAAAGTAATATTACATGTGACAACTTTACACAAAAAAGGATTTTTTGTTTATTTTAAATTCAAATTTAAATGGTTTAAATATAATCTGGTAACCCTACACATGGAGGGATCTGGAGGGGAACCAAGGTGCTCCAGTCAACAACCGCAGCTGAGCCCCTAGTAGAAGTCAGAACCAATGCTCATCCATGTGAGTGAGCTCTCTCAGATGTACCAGCCTAATGGAGCCTCCAGCTGATGGCAGCCCCAGGTGAGACTCCACATGGAGCAGAAAACCATCCAGCCGAACCCAGTCAACCCACATTATCCTGAGAAATTTAAAAATTGCTATTGTTTTGGTGGTGTTTGTTAAACAGAAATGGATATCTGAACCATGTAGTTTTGGTGAACTCTCTCTTTTTTTTTTTTGGTACGCGAGCCTCTCACTGTTGTGGCCTCTCCCTCAGCGGCCATGGCTCACGGGCCCAGCCACTCCGCGGCATGTGGGATCTTCCTGGACCGGGGCACGAACCCGTGTCCCCTGCATTGACAGGTGGACTCTCAACAACTGCACCACCAGGGAAACCCGAACTCTCTTTTTCTATAGTCTGTAATCTTTGGATAGGATAGGGATTTGCTGATCTTTGAAGGTTTGATAGGATGTCATTATAATTTTGGCTATAGTCTGTGTGTGGGTTTATATGTGGGTATAGTTTTTGAAATTTCCTCAATTCCTTCTTGGATTCCCAAGATAAATTTTCATGATGTATGATTTTCATCATACTCTTGGAATTTTAGAAATCTACTCCTAAATTCCTTTCCACAGATGAGGCTCCACTGCAGTCATGCTTGTGAAGGGATGGAGAGGTATTGCTACAAACTGCTCCCTGAGACACGTGGAAAACCGTATCCTCAGAAGGTGCCTTGGTGAGTACGCTGTCAGAACAAGGGGTGTTTACTCATTTTAAGAAGTGTTTCTCAAAGAAGGTGTCCTGAAACACTTTCTCCTGCTACAAGGATAGACTTGCAAGGAAGCCACTCTTCTTGAGTACACATAGGATGCCTTCACCAGATCGCAGAGACATATGCATTGCAGTCCTGGTCCTTTCTGACTGTCCCAATGCAGCAGTGCTGGGTGGATAAGTCTGTGCAGTTCTGGGGTTCATTAATACGAAAACCACTTCCCTTGTGGAAATATGAGCCACATTCTACAATATCACCTTTAGAAGGAATAAAGTTGATGTATTTTCACCTTATTTTTCATATTTCTTAGTTGGTTTAGAGTCAAGATATGGAGAACGGGTGTATTTTCAAGGCCCCTTAAAGACTCAATCATTCTAGAGCAAGACCATAGGAATAGTTTGGGACCCAGCAAGACACAGAAAAGGGAAAGGAGCTGTGGATCTATTTGTAGACCCACTCCTGAGGGCAGAGTAAACATGTGCTCCATAAGGGCAGGTTGGTTCAAGAACTTTGAAGGGAGAGGGCCTGGGCTGTGCAACCTGTTTGTTCATCCAACCTCACTAATCAGGTAAGTGATTCTCTAGATAGAGGAATGAGTGTATAGAGAGGTTACATGTGTTTGGTCATGGCTGTTCTTCCACATGGAAGAAAATATTGGGAATGGAGGATAAGAATTCCCCAGGAAAAAAACCATGTATTGTTCAATTGACTTAGGTTTCTGCCTTCTAAATGACTGATGCTTTAGGTTTGCCTCCATGAAATCACTCTGAGATTTCTTCAATGACATTTTTGTACATGTATCTAAATCATTCAGTCACATGACTATAGACAGTCTTTTATTTCTCTGCAGATGGCTAACTGCTTAGCATAGACTGTGATAATACACATTCACCCTTAGTGGGAGGGCTAACTCATCTCCAAGAGCCCTACCATACTTCCCTGGGTTTCTGTGTTCTGATAATACACCCCTACTGTCTCTTTAAAGCAAACACAATTCCTGACGACAAGCACATGTTTTGTCCGACGAAACTGGACAGAGATTTTTGCCAGTTGCCGGGGTCCCAGTCTAGTGCTTCTAATTAGTATGTTTTCCAAGTGGAAGCCTGAAGAGCTAAGATGTTTTGCTTTCAGCTAAGGAGGAGGGGGTGGAGGAGGGTGGGGAGGTACTTAAGGTGGTGGAAGATCTGCCTGCACCTGGCGGTTACTATAGAAACGTGACGTCAATAAGGCGACCTTGACGACTTTTTAATGGAGACAGAAGCGGCCTGGCAAGGAGAGTAGGTTTCTCCTTCAGGTGTTTGGAACTGAGTTGGGAGAGTAGGTACCCGCGGTGGGGGCTGGACCATGCTGCAGTGTGGGGAGACAAAGGGATCCACATCCAGGTCACTTCTTTCCCGCTTTGGGGGCTCGGTGCCCGGGCTGTCTCGTAGGCAAAGCCATTGGGGTCCTGCCCGGCCCCAGTGGGTGCGGTGTCCTGCTCCTGGGGTGTCCTCTTGCCACTTTCCTTCTAAAGGTAGGAGCGCGATAGGTGAGACAGGTAACGACTCTCTCTGAGCTTCAGCTTCCTCCTCTGTAAAATGGGAATAAGGATGCTTTTCTTAAAGGGTCTCTGTGAACATTTAGTGATTACACGTGAATAAGCTGATGGTCCTGTGGTTATCACAGGATCATGGATGTTTGTATGAATTCAGGCCACTTCTTATTCCTTTTCCACTTTGTTCTCAGGGGACATACGAGGAAAGGAGAAGTAAAAGGCCCTGGTGGGAAGCTCATTGTACCTTCTGGTGGTTAGGATCACTACCCAGTTGTTTCAGTGTCATTGTCTCTAACGCAGTGCCTAGCACAGTGTAGGGCACACAGTTACACTAGTAAAGCATGCTGATTGCTGGATCTGTCTCTCCCTGTGCAGCTCCTCATACTGGTGGCCGAGCTCATATCAGGTGTCTGAAGGAGGCAGGTTCTGAGCATCTGTGTCCTGATGGCTGCTGGAGCTTCTACTCCAAGTTCAAGGGCAGGAGAGCTCAACACTTGACATCTTTCTTTGGATATGCCGCCTGGCTCAAGTGAGTTCATAGATATGATAAAAGCATGTTGTGGAATAGCTCCTGTGAGGTTCACAAAATGTACAGAAGCTATTTTGATTTAATCATGGGAAAGAGGTTTGGCACGTGGGATTTCCATCAGCAGCTACATGCTTTGTAGTAGCCCTTGTTTCCCTAACAGAATGATACTCAGCTACATTCCCTGAAATAACCAGTTCCTCTTTAATATCATTATGATTTTCCTGAGATATAATATTTTTATTTCTGTACTTCAGAAGGAAATGAACATCAACTCTCCCTAAATATTTGGGTATACTTTATTGCATATGATTATTTTGGTTATTTGATGACATAGTATGGATCTGTTAATGTACAAGAGCATAATTGTAAGAATTTTTCACCTGATTAATTTAATTGCATCAGAGAATTATGAATATATACATATATTTCAAATACTATATTGTGGTATGGTTAACATACAAGGTACTGAGCATATGTAAAGTATATGCTCTAAGGACTTCCCTGGTGGTCCAGTGGCTAAGACTCTGCACTCCCGATGCAGGGGGCCGGGTTGATCCCTGGTTGGGGAACTAGATCCCACATGCCGTAACTAAGAGTTCGCATGCCACAACTAAAGATCTCGCACACTGAAACTAAAGATCCCACATGCCACAGCGAAGATTCCACACACTGCAGCGAAGATTCCGCATGCAGCAACGAAAATCCTGTGTGCTGCAACTAAGACCCAGCACAGCCAAATAAATAAAATAAAATAAAAAAGTATATGCTCTAAGTTTTGATATATGTATGCACCTGTGAATCTAATACTACACTCAAGATAATGAACGTATCCATCACCTCAAAAAGCTTCCTTGTGCTCCTTGGTAATCTGCCCACCTAGCTCTCTCCTGCCTCTGTCTCTACTTCAACCTACCTCATTCACATATAACTACTGACTTTTGTCACTTTAGATTAGTTTTCCTTTCCTATAATGTGGAAACATTCCATTATATGGATATACCACAATTTGTTCTATCCATTCACCTGTTAATGGATATTTGGGTTGTTTCCAGCTTGGGGCTCTTGTAAATAAACTTTCTATGAATATTTGTATATAATTCTTTGCTGAGACATATGTTTTCTCTTTCTAAGTAAATACTTAGAAGAGCAACACCTGGGTCATATGGTGGTTATAAAATTAACTTTGTTAGAAACTGCTAAATTTTTTTCCTAAGTAGTCAAATCATTTTTCATTGTCACTAGCAGTGTATGAGATATGAGAGTTTCATCCTCCACAGCCTTGCCAATACTTGGTATGGTCAGTCCTTTTAATTTTGGACTTTCTCAGAGGGGTGTAGTGTTTTCTCATCGTTTTCATTTTCGTAATGACTAATGATGATGAACATCTTTTCATGTGCTTATTTGACATTTGTATATCTTAGTTGAAGTATCTGTTCAAATCTTTTGTCCACTTATTTATTGGAGTATCTGTTTTCCTCTTATTGACCTTTGTGAGATTTTAAATTCTGGATAGCAGATCTATGAATTGCAAACATTTTCTCTCATTCATTCAATGGCTTGTCTTTTTATTCTCTCAACAGTGTTTTTGGAAGAACGGAAGTTTTAATTTTGTGGAAATTTAGTGCATCGATTTGTTCATTTATGGTTTAGATTTTGCTTTTGATTTCATATCTAAGAAATCTTCACCAAATCTAAGGTCACAAGAATTTTCTACTGTAATTTTTCTAGAATTTTTAAATAGTTTTAGCTTTTATGTTTACGTCAGTGATTCTTTTTGAGTTAACTTTTGTATGTGGTGCATTATATGGATCACAGTTTATGTTTGTGCATATGGCTATCCACTTGTTCCAGTACTATTTGTTGAAAAGACTCCTTTTTCCACTGAATTGCCTTTGTAGCTTTGTTGAAAATCAGTTGTCCATATATGTGTGGGTCTATTTCTGGACTTTTTAATTTTGATATACATTTCTACCTTCATCCCAATACCACATTGCCTTGATTACTGTAAATTTATGAGTTTCGAAAAAGTGCTTAACCTCCAACTTTTTTCTTTTCAAAGTTGTTTTTTGTAGACTAGACCCTTTACATTTCACATGAGTTTTTGAATAATTCTGTCAATTTTTAAAAAAAATATGCACACTAGGATTTTTTTTTTTGCCTGCATTGGGTCTTCGTTGCTGCATGCAGGCTTTCTGTAGTTGCGGCGAGTGGGGGCTACTCTTTGTTGCGGTGCACGGGCTTCTCATTGCATGGCTTCTCTTGTTGCGGAGCACGGGCTCTAGGTGCATGAGCTTCAGTAGTTGCAGCACGCAGGCTCAGTAGTTGCGGTATGCAGGCCCTAGAGCACGTGGGCTCAGTAGTTGTGGCTCGTGGGCTCTAGAGTGCAGGCTCAGTAGTTGTAGCACACAGGCTTAGTTGCTCTGCAGCACATGGGATCTTCCCGGACCAGGGATCGAACCCATGTCCCCTGCATTGGCAGGTGGATTCTTAGCCATTGCACCACCAGGGAAGTCCCACACTAGGATTTTTTTTTTTTTTGCGGTACGCGGGCCTCTCACTGTTGTGGCCTCTCCTGTTGCAGAGCAGAGGCTCCGGACACGCAGGCTCAGCGGCCATAGCTCACAGGCCTAGCTGCTCCGCGGCATGCGGGATCTTCCCGGACGGGGGCGTGAACCCGTGTCCCCTGCATCGGCAGGCAGACTCTCAACCACTGCACCACCAGGGAAGCCCCCACACTAGGATTTTTATTGGGATTGCAAGGAATCTATAGATCAGTTTGGGGAGAATAGACATCTTAACAATACTGAGTCTTCTGACCTAGGAGGATGGTATATCCCTTCATTTATTTAGTCCTGATTTAATTTTTCTCAGCAATGTTTTGCAGCGTTCAGAGTTTAGGCCTTTCACATTTGTGGACATGGATGTGCAACATACGTTATCTCTAGGTAGTTCATACTTTTTGATGTTATTGTCATGGGAATATTTTTATTACAGTTTCTAGGTATTATATTTTCACTGAACTGTCAGTAGTCAAATGTTGCTGGGGAATCTTTTTGGTTGAAAGCACAGGTTACTCTAAGATGGAAAAGATACTTGATTCTTTTTTTTTTAAATTTATTTATTTATTTTTGACTGTGTTGGGTCTTCGCTTCTGTGCGAGGGCTTTCTCCAGTTGCGGCGAGTGGGGGCCACTCTTCATCGCGGTGCTCAGGCCTCTCACTGTCACGGCCTCTCCACAAGGCTCCACAGCCTTGTGGAGCACAGGCTCCAGACGCACAGGCTCAGTAGTTGTGGCTCACGGGCTTAGTTGCTCCGCGGCGTGTGGGATCTTCCCAGACCAGGGCTCGAACCCGTGTCCCCTGCATTGGCAGGCAGATTCTTAACCACTGCACCACCGGGGAAGCCCCAGACCATATTTATTTAACAAAAATGTGAAGATACTAATTATAAAAATTAAAAGATAATCATCACAGTTACTATGCATTAGACAATTTGATATTTTTCATCTTTCTCATTTTTGTTGTTCTTATATGCATGTGGTAGTATCTCATTGAGGTTTTAAGTTTAATTTCTCTGAAATCTTAGTCTCTTTTCATCCAAATGTCCTCTTTTTTTAATCTCCATTTATTTACTTAACAAACTGGATCTTTTTCCTGTGAAGTTTGCATTCTGGCTTATGCTGATTGTATCTCTATTGTGCTGTTTGTTCTATTCCTCTGGCCCATCCTATTTCCTTTAAATTGGTAATTACTGTATATATAGAGGCTTGCTCAGATTCGGATTTGTGGAAAGAGTACCTGAGATGTGGAGTTGTACTTCCTGTAGCCCTACATCAGGAGCCTCATCATATCTGGTTGTCTTTCCTACTGTGTCTTTGAGACTGACCACTGGGTCCAGGTGTTGTCAGTCTGATCCACCCATTATGAAATTTCCCATAGACATTTTAACTCATGATTTTTTAGCCTCTTAAAGATTATGGCCTAGATCTATATTTCATTAATGGCTGCAAATGGTAATGTTTTAATTCTTTTTTTTTTTTTTTTTGGCCGCACCACACGGCTTATGGGATCTTAGTTCCCTGACCGGGGATCGAACCCATGCCCTCAGTAGTGAAAGTGTGGAGTTCTAACCACTGGACTGCCAGGGAATTCCCAGTAATGCTTTAATTCTATAATTTCTTTTGCGTTTATTAGTTGGAATTCTTCTATAAAACAAACTTCCAGGGGCTTCCCTGGTGGCGCAGTGGTTGAGAGTCCGCCTGCCGATGCAGGGGACATGGGTTTGTGCCCCGGTCCGGGAAGATCCCACATGCCGCGGAGCGGCTAGGCCTGTGAGCCATGGCCACTGAGCCTGCGTGTCCGGAGCCTGTGCTCCGCAACAGGAGAGGCCACAAGAGTGAGAGGCCTGTGTACCACAAAACAAACAAACAAACAAACAACAAAAAAAACTTCCCCTTGTCAGCTAGGAGGTTACACTGAGGTCTGGTTGACACAGAAGATAAGGATTAATGCTTAATTCTTTTGCAGTATTTCTACTTTTCAAAATAGTGAGTTGTTGGGAGTTCCCTGGTGGCCTAGTGATTAGGATTCTGGGCTTTCACTGCCATGGCCCAGGTTCAATCCCTGGTCAGGGAACTGAGATCCTGTAAGCTGCCCAGTGCAGCCAAAACAAAACAAAAAAAAGTTGTTTCCCTGGGATCCTGCAAAGGTGGAGGTTTTGTTTGTTTGGTTTTTCTTTTAGAGGGTCATCATAGGCTCTAGACGTTTATATACTTGATGTTTTAATCTGTTGCAGTCATTGATATTTTCGATGTTCAAATTGTTCTATTATTGGACCATGTGAGAGCCTTTGGGTTGGCCTCTGAGTCTTTGGGTTGGCTGTTGTGTCTTTGACATGTGTGCCGGTATGAGAGTTTGGTTGAGACTCATCTGCTACAATCCCTGCTTAGTCCCAGAATCAGCCTTTTCTCCAAGGAAGCCTGGTTCCTTTTAGTGGGAAATGTGTTTAAGTCAATCTGAGCAACTAGAGTTGCTCATTGCTACTGGATTGGTCACTGTTTCTTGTCCTTTTCAGTACCTGGAGTCAGTAATTATGTATTATATATATATATATATATTTTAACATCTTTATTGGAGTATAATTGCTTTACATTGGTGTGTTAGTTTCTGCTTTCTAACAAAGTGAATCAGTTATACATATACATATATCCCCATATCTCTTCCCTCTTGCGTCTCCCTCTCTCCCACCCTCCCTATCCCACCCCTCTAGGTGGTCACAAAGCACCCAGCTGATGTCCCTGTGCTATGCGGCTGCTTCCCACTAGCTATCTATTTTACGTTTGGTAGTGTATATATGTCCATACCACTCTCTCACTTCGTCCCAGCTTACCCTTCCCCCTCCCTGTATCCTCAAGTCCATTCTCTGGTAGGTCTGTGTCTTTATTCCCATCTTGCCCCTAGGTTATTCATGACCATTTTTTCTAAAAATAGAACTACCATATGACCCAGCAATCCCACTACTGGGCATAAACCCTGAGAAAAACATAATTCAAAAAGAGTCATGTACCAAAATATTCATTGCAGCTCTATTTACAATAGCCAGGACATGGAAGCAACCTAAGTGTCCATCAACAGATGAATGGATAAAGAAGATGTGGCACATTTATACAATGGAATATTACTCAGCCATAAAAAGAAACAAAATTGAGTTATTTGTAGTGAGGTGGGTGGACCTAGAGTCTGTCATACAGAGTGAAGTAAGTCAGAAAGAGAAAAACAAATACCGTATGCTAACACATACATATGGAATCAAAAGAAAAAAGAAAAAATGTATTATATTTTTAATGAGACTATCTATCATGTTCCATCCTGAGCTGCTCCTCTGTCATCTTATAGGTAATCATTTTTGTTAGTTTGAGTTTTAACCTTCCATTTAAAAAAATATAATCAATTACAATACATATATTAGTTTTCTCCCCGTTCATAGATAAAAGGTGTCATATTCTACACCAGTGCTGTGCAATAGAAGTTTCTGCAGAAACAAAAATGCTATGTATCTGTCTGTTCAGCATGGTAGCCACAGGTTACCTGCGGGTGTTGAGCACCTAAATTGTGGCTGTTGTGACTAAGGAACCGAATTTTTAATTTCATTAATATAACTAATATAAATTCAAATAGCCATGTGTGTCTAGTGGCTACTGTATTGGACGGAAGCTCTACACATTTCTCTGCACCGGGCTTTTTTAACTGAACAGTATATCCTGGAGATGACTCCACAGAGTCACATCACAGAGAGGGAGTCCTCATTGCTTCCATAGCTGCATAGTCTGCTAGGATGTAGATGGACCATTGGTGATCATCCAGCTCCCTGCTGGTGGACTCTGTCTTGTTTCTAATTTTTTCCTGTTACAAATTTTTCTGAAAGGAATGACCTTGTGCTTATGCCCTTTTATCTTTTGCATTGTTTCTTTGGGTTAGTTACTTAGAAGAGTGATTACTGGTTCCAAGGGGAAACTCATTTTACTAGTAATTTTACTAGATAGCATTAAACCCTATCCATGGGGGTTGGACCATTTCACATATGCTCCAGTAATGCCTGGGAAGCCTGTTTCCTCACAGACTATATATTTAGTGAGAAGAGGTAGTTATTTTTTTTTCCTTGTATCTCTTATCATGAGTTAGATTGAACAATTTTTACATGTTTAAGGACTTTTTTTTGGTGACATACCTGTTAGTATCTATTGCCCCTTTTTCTTTCTTGGTGTTTTTCATGTTTTTTGGTTCCCCCCCTCACTTTTTCATGAGTTCTCTACGTATTACGGATCTAACCCTTTGTTGTATGCAAGTTCTAGATATTTTTCCCAATTTGTAATTTTTCATTTTGCTTTGCTTATGTGTTTTTCTTTTGCAATGTATTTTTTTAATGAATATATAATCTTTTCCCTAATTCCTCCTGGATATTTAGTCATAGTTGGAAATGGTTTCTCACCAGCAAGTTTATAGAGGAACTTCACTGTGGGTGTACTTCTGTGGACAGGAGAGGGAAGAGAGAACGATGGATCATAAGGGGTGTTGGGCATTACAGGAACCCTGAGAGGAGGTCTCATCTTGGGAGAAATCTGTGAAAACTATCCACTAAATCAGGAGACTTAGATGTGCAGATCAGGGTCCCAGTCTGGGCTTGTCTTTGAGAACGTGGTCTCTGTGCTTTCTGTCTCCTGTGGATCTGGGTCCAGGCCCCCACCACTGGGAGACAAGGCCCTAAATGAAGCAGAAACTCCATGTCACCTCTGATGGACCCCTCAGATAACTAAATGGGAGGGACCACCCTCCTAGAGATAAGACAGACACAAAATCACTCTCGAAATCTATCATGCAACCCAGCCAAGAACTAAGAGAAAGTAACGCTCTAGCTTGCACCCATGACAGAACCAAGACTGAAACCACACAGTGTTATTACCTTGACATTCACTGTCCTTCTGGGAGGGAAATCTTGTCAGGAGAATGTAGTAGCCTCTTAGGGCTCTTCAAGAGAACAAAGGTGTGGGTTATGAGTTGCCTCGGTTTCCCAAGTACAACCTCTCTCCTCTCAACAGCATTATTCCCTGTTTAGATGCCAGGTTTCCTGGACTCAGGGTGAAGCTTGGACTAAACTTGTTTGGAATGGAGTCCCTTTGAGGTCATACCTCACCACCGCATGGTGTGCGCACTAGCATCCACCTTGCTGCCTGTGGATGTCTCCAGTTACCCAGGTCTACTGATCAGGAGGGGGAAGGTATGGGATGCAGATGTGGAATTGGACTGACCATGCCTGGTACACAGTAGACACCTAATTCACATTTAATAAAGAAATGAGATGCAGATGCAGGAGTAAGCAGGAAGTGAAAGCTACCTACATGTCCTTTCATTCTTTTTATACACATGAATTCTTTAACGGGCATTGGGATCATACAACAGTTAATTTTCGTAATCTGCTTTAAAGGAAACTTTTTGTTTCTATTCCTAAAAATTATATCTTTTCATTGGGAAAAAAATAACCCATGGAAAATGAAGAAAGATGCCTCTAAGTAGATGTGTGTGACAGTATAGTGGGTCATCTATGAAATGGCATGTTGATACCTACCTCAGATCTGTTGTGAGGAAAAATGAACAAACCGATAGAAGATATCTGATCTATAATATCATAAAACTTCAATAAATATATGTATGGTTTCTCCTCTGTTCTCCCCTAAGAAAACAGATGACTTAAATAAAAAGAGCTCATAGAGATCATTTGGATTTGAAGGAGCAGAAAGGAAATGTATATGTTATGAATGTTATGCCATATATATTCTCTTTCAGAGCTTCTAAAATGGACACACCTGTTTTCTCAGTTTCTTTGCTAACAGAATCAGGAGACACTAATTTTAGTCGCTTTTTATCTGCTGTGTTCAAAGTCTTAGAGTTGCCATGTCTCAGCTAGCTCTAAACAGTGTCTCAGTGCCTCCTGAATATGACACTTCTTCCCTTTGTCCAGGCCTAATTTTTCTGTCTTTCATTCACACTGTTGCTCAGTTAGGTCTGTACATCCGAAACCTAATCTGGGTCATCCTGGTGAAAGAAGATGTGATTGCAGTCAGTTAGTTTTCCTGTGTTCAGACTAACACCCAAATCCTTCAGTTGGTTTGGGCATGTATCCCATTTTGAGCTTGAGCTGATATTGTATTGCAACTGATGGGCATGTGTGTATTTTCCTTTTCTTATTTTTAGTTGCATAAGGAAGGTACTTTAAAGTTGATTTCATTCTCACATGTTGATTGTTCCTGGGGACTTTGTCTGATTTATCCTGTGACTAAACTTTTCCTCTGAATCCTGCTGTTTAAGCATTCTCCCCTCTGGATGCTGTAGGGCTGGGTGCTAGGTGATCTCATGCAGACCCTCACCCTTTCCCTTCCCTGTGGAGTTCACTGCTTGGCTAACTGGTGGTTAAATACATGGCTTGCTCTTAGCTCAAGGGGCTTTATTTGGGAGAGAACAGAAAGAAGCATGTTGTGAAACTACTTTCATCTCATGACCTTCACTAAAATCCTGGGAAGTGGAGATGTCGTCTGACTGCTGAATGTAAGGTTTATTAGAGAGACATGCTTGCTGGCATCTCTGATTTTCTCCTAGCCCAACTAGGCATGTCATGTGGTAGATTCATGAATTAGTTCTGAGACCACCCATTACTTAATTCCCGTGGCTTAAGGATTCCCCATGTTGATGCTGACCTACTTTCCTATGGGAAGGGCTAGGGATATTTATTCTTATTATATTTTACACTTCCAAAACCAAGACACTTTTGTTGTAGATAAAAATGGATAGACAATGCATGAAAGGAAAAAAAATCATTAAAAGTCTGTTTCCCGTAGATAAGAACTGTCCACATTTGACTACATATTTTTTTCAGAAATTGTACTATGCAAGTATAATTATGCATTTTGAAGAATAGCAATGAGGTGAAATCCTACTTACAGTTTTATAAACTACTTTTTATGATAAACACCATATTTTGAAAGTCAAGCCAGTCAATATAAGCTCACATACTAATAAAAATGATCCTATAATTTCTAATGATCCATTTAGGTACGATAATAATAAGAATCATTAATATTTGTTCCTGATCTCTTCACTGCCCAGCACTGAGGTAGGTGTTAACCCTATGCTTACTCATTTTATCCTCCTCACAGCCTATGAGGAGGAGCTACTGTTGCCCCACTTTAACCATCAGTCACCGTGAGGGCAGGGCTAGCCAGTCACAAGACTAAGATGTGAACAGATTCTGTGTGGCTGCTGAGCCCCACAGCTATTCCCGTGTATGCTAACTAGTGCTTCTCATCTGATAAGACCCTCAGCCTCACTGTTTATTAGGGCACAATAAAACAAACCAAACCGAGGTACAACATTTTCCCCCAGTTTAATAACAGTGAATTTAAAATATTGATAGTAAGCAATATGGTTTGGAATTGGGGGAATTGTGTCCTGTTACACTGTGGAATGGGCTCCCCAACATCTTGTTCTCCCTTCCAGTGCCTCAGGCATGTTCCTCTTCTAAATTTATGGCTCTCCTGTAGGTGAGCAGAGATTGCTTATGTTTCCCAGTGATTTTATTATTTTGTGTATTTACAAGAGTAATACATATTTGTTATAGGTAAAAATACAACACATAGAAAAGGAAATAATACAATAATACCCTAAACACAGCACTCAAAGGTAATCCCTGCTAATGTTTTCATCTGGGTTATGTTTTCCCCAAAGCTTTCTTATATGGGAATTTGGGTATTTATGCATGTACTGATGCATTCATATGCTTCTGTACAAAAGGTAAGATCTCATTTTAGTTTTTTAACCTGCTTATATCACTGTAGTGGGTTGAATTATATCCCCCAACAAGGTATGTCCAAGCCTTAACCCATACCTGTGAATGCGACCTTATTCAGAAGTATGGTCTGAGCACATGTAATTAATCGTGAGATGAGTTCATATTGAATTTAAGGTGGCCCCTAAGCCCAACGACTGGTGTCCTTATAAGAGAAAGGAAAGGGGGATCTCACACACACAAGGAAGGAGGCCACGTAAAGATGGAGGCAGAGACTGGAGTTTGCTGCTCTAGTATGGCCCTGCCAACACCCTGCTTTTGGACTTTGGTCTCCAGAAGTGAGAGAGAAAAAAAAATTCTGTTGTTTTAAGCCACGAATTTCATGTTTTTTTGTTTTTTGTTTTTTATGGCAACCTTAAGAAACTGATACACTCAGTAAAAACATCCCCCAAACGTCACTGACTGTGAATAAGCATCAGTCTAAGTCCTATTTTTTCATAACAGCTGGGATAGTAATATCAATAAAGATATAGAGAAAACGAAATAAAAAATTGGCTAAAATGTATTATGTACCAAGTGCTTTTGATGTATGAGTTTATCAGTACTTCCAGCACCTCTATGAGGTAGATACTGTTGCTAATCCTCATTTTATAGATGAAAAACTGAGGAATAGGGAGAACAAGGACTTGGCCCAGGACTGCACAGTTAGGGAGCAGGACGGCTTGGATTTGTACCCAGCACCTCCTGCTCCAGAGCTTGGGAAACTGTCAAAGATTTGATATTAAGTGACAGGAGCAGTCTGCACAAAGATGCATATTTTAAGTGGTTATTAAAAGTAACACTCAGTATGTTAACATATTTATACAAAGTATCTGAACCTAGTGACAAAAAGGAAGCTTGTGACCTTGGTGGGAGCACGTTCATTGCAATTATGGGGACAGAAGCTACAGTGCAGTGAGATAAGGAGACAGTGGGAAGTGAAGAGTGTTAAAAGGGAATGCAGAAAATGCTTTCTGGAACTTTGATTTTGAAGGGTGGGAGAGAAAGGGAAAAAGAGAGACAGAGGCCTGTGACTGTATGGGGATGAGAGGTACAAAGAGGGATTAAAACAAAATCTTCAGTTCCTTAAAAGTATAAAAGTTAGTGTGCAGGAGCCATGTCATCTCAGATTTAACCATTGCCTTTCCCCATATTTTCCTCTTCCCTCCACATTAGAGACAAAGAGACAACTCTAATGGAATACTATGGGTTTTGAGCTCAATATATATTTAGTTATTAGTGAATGAAAGAGTGAAACAAAGAAATGTTAGTAACCCTTGGAATTTTGCCTCTCAGGGAGACAGCAGATGACTGGAGTCCTGGTGTGATGTGGCTGGATGATGCATGATCTGAGGACCCCTGCACTGGTGAATGGGAGACAGGTCTAGAATTTTCCTATAAATGTATTAACATGCGTAGCAGTCCAGGAGCAGCAGTTAGGCAAACACTACGGCTTGCTGCCCTGGTGCCATCTCTCACTGAGCTCACCAGGTGAGTCAAAGGCAAGCCTGTCTTCCCAGCGTGGGGAACTGGGTTAGGGTCTGCTCAGAGGAATGATATGGAGCAGCTCTTAGGAGATTCTGTAACACCAGAGAAAGAAGAGAACCTACTATCTCAAACCCTTCAAGTCAACACATGTCAGAGAGATATTTGCTCCCTTCCTCTAGATGTATGTAATCTCTGTAGGAGAAACAGTGAGAAATGACTTTTCATAATTCCTGCCTTAGTCCCGAGGCTCAGGCAGCCCCTACTGTTGGATCCCAACATTTAAAAGGCACTGAAGTCCCACCACGTGCCATATACTCTGGGCAGGTTTCCTCATTCACCCCTCAGGAAAGCTCTGTGACACAGATATCGTGAGTCCCACATCACAGATGCCCAAGCTCAGGTTGACAGAGCCTAGGTCACCTCTCCAGGTAAGTGGTGAGATGGGATGAGTTTCCACCCCTCACCTTCTCTAGAAGACACAGAGAAGTCTCCCTTTCAGAAGATGGGCTTCCAGGGCTGGAGAAATGCCACTCTCTCACAGTGTCACAGCTTACCGTTCCCCCTCCCTATATCCTCAAGTCCATTCACTAGTAGGTCTGTATGTTTATTCCTGTCTTACTCCTAGGTTCTTCATGTCATTTTTTTCCTTAGATTCCATATATATGTGTTAGCATATGGTATTTGTCTTTCTCTTTCTGACTTACTTCACTCTGTATGAGAGACTCTAGGTTCATCCACCTCATTACAAATAGCTCAATTTCGTTTCTTTTTATGGCTGAGTAATATTCCATTGTACGTATGTGCCACATCTTCTTTTTTTTTTTAACATCTTTATTGGGGTATAATTGCTTTACAATGGTGTGTTAGTTTCTGCTTTATAACAAAGTGAATCAGTCACACATAAACACATGTTCCCATATGTCTTCCCTCCTGCGTCTCCCTCCCTCCCACCCTCCCCATCCCACCCCTCCAGGCGGTCACAAAGCACTGAGCCAATATCCCTGTGCCATGCGGCTGCTTCCCACTAGCTATCTACCTTACTACGTTTGTTAGTGTGTATATGCCCATGACTCTCTCTCGCTCTGTCACAGCTCACCCTTCCCCTCCCCATAACCTCAAGTCCGTTCTCTAGGAGGTCTGTGTCTTTATTCCTGCTTTACCCCTAAGTTCTTCCTGACATTTTTTTTCTTAAATTCCATATATATGTGTTAGCATACGGTATTTGTCTTTTTCTTTCTGACTTACTTCACTCTGTATGACAGACTCTAGGTCTATCCACCTCATTACAAATAGCTCAATTTCGTTTCTTTTTATGGCTGAGTAATATTCCATTGTATATATGTGCCACATCTTCTTTATCCATTCATCCGATGATGGGCACTTAGGTTGTTTCCATCTCCTGGCGATTGTAAACAGAGCTGCAATGAACATTTTGGTACATGACTCTTTTTGAATTATGGTTTTCTCAGGGTATATGCCCAGTAGTGGGATTGCTGGGTCATATGGTAGTTCTATTGGTAGTTTTTTAAGGAACTTCCATACTGTTCTCCATAGTGGCTGCACCAATTCACAATCCGACCAGCAGTGCAAGAGTGTTCGCTATTCTCCACACCATCTCCAGCATTTATTTATTTAAAAAAAATTTTTACATCGTTATTGGAGTATAATTGCTTTACAATGGTGTGTTAGTTTCTGCTTTATAACAAAGTGAATCAGTTATACATATACATATGTTCCCATATCTCTTCCCTCTTGCTTCTCCCTCCCTCCCACCCTCCCTATCCCACCCCTCTAGGTGGTCAAAAAGCACCAAGCTGATCTCCCTGTGCTATGCGGCTGCTTCCCACTAGCTATCTATTTTACGTTTGGTAGTGTATATATGTCCATGCCACTCTCTCGCTTTGTCACAACATACCCTGCCCCCTCCCCATATCCTCAAGTCCATTCTCTAGTGGGTCTGTGTCTTTATTCCTGTCTTACCCCTAGGTTCTTCATGACATTTTTTTCTTAAATTTCATATATATGTGTTAGCATATGGTATTTGTCTTTCTCTTTCCGACTTACTTCACTCTGTATGACAGACTCTAGGTCCATCCACCTCATTAGAAATAGCTCAATTTCGTTTCTTTTTATAGCTCAGTAATATTCCATTGTATATATGTGCCACATCTTCTTTATCCATTCATCTGATGATGGACACTTAAGTTGTTTCCATCTCCTAGCTATTGTAAATAGAGGTGCAGTGAACATTTTGGTACATGAGTCTTTTTGAATTATGGTTTTCTCAGGGTATGTGCCCAGTAGTGGGATTGCTGGGTCATATGGTAGTTCTATCTGTAGTTTTTTAAGGAACCTCCATACTGTTCTCCATAGTGGCTGTACCAATTCACATTCCCACCAGCAGTGCAAGAGTGTTCCCTTTTCTCCACACCCTCTCCAGCATTTATTGTTTCTAGATTTTTTGATGATGGCCATTCTGACTGGTGTGAGATGATATCCCATTGTAGTTTTGACTTGCATTTCTCTAATGATTAATAATGTTGAGCATTCTTTCAAGTGTTTGTTGGCAGTCTGTATATCTTCTTTGGAGAAATATCTATTTAGGTCTTCTGCCCATTTTTGGATTGGGTTGTTTGTTTCTTTGTTATTGAGCTGCATGAGCTGCTTTTAAATTTTGGAGATTAATCCTTTGTCAGTTGCTTCATTTGCAAATATTTTCTCCCATTCTGAGGGTTGTCTTTTGGTCTTGTTTATGGTTTCCTTTGCTGTGCAAAAGCTTTGAAGTTTCATTAGGTCCCATTTGTTTATTTTTGTTTTTATTTCCATTTATCTATGGTGTGGGTCAAAAAGGATCTTGCTGTGATTTATGTCATAGAGTGTTCTGCCTATGTTTTCCTCTAAGAGTTTGATAGTTTCTGGCCTTACATTTAGGTCTTTAATCCATTTAGAGCTTATTTTTGTGTATGGTTTTAAGGAGTGATCTAATCTCATACTTTTATATGTACGTGTCCAGTTTTCCCAGCACCACTTATTGAAGAGGCTGTCCTTTCTCCACTGTACATTCCTGCCCCTTTATCAAAGATAAGGTGATCATATGTGCGTGGGTTTATCTCTGGGCTTTCTATCCTGTTCCATTGATCTATCTTTCTGTTTTTGTGCCAGTACCGTACTGTCTTGATTACTATAGCTTTGTAGTATAGTCTGAAGTCAGGGAGCCTGATTCCTCCAGCTCTGTTTTTCGTTCTCAAGATTGCTTTGGCTATTCGGGGTCTTTTGTGTTTCCATACAAATTGTGAAATTTTTTGTTCTAGCTCTGTGAAAAATGCCAGTGGTAGTTTTATAGGGATTGCATTGAATCTGTCGATTGCTTTGGGTAGTAGATTCATTTCCACAGTGTTGATTCTTCCAATCCAAGGACATGGTATATCTCTCCATCTATTTGTATCATCTTTAATTTCTTTCATCAGTGTCTTATAATTTTCTGCATACAGGTCTTTTGTCTCCTTAGGTAGGTTTATTCCTAGATATTTTATTCTTTTTGTTGCAGTGGTAAATGGGAGTGTTTTCTTGATTTCATTTTCAGATTTTTCATCATTAGTGCATAGGAATACCAGAGATTTCTGTGCATTAATTTTGTATCCTGCTACTTTACCAAATTCATTGATTAGCTCTACTAGTTTTCTGGTAGCATCTTTAGGATTCTCTATGTATAGTATCACGTCATCTGCAAACAGTGACAGCTTTACTTCTTTTCTGATTTGGATTCCTTTTATTTCCTTTTCTTCTCTCATGGCTGTGGCTAAAACTTCCAATACTATGTTGAATAAGAGTGGTGAGAGTGAGCAACCTTGTTTTGTTCCTGATCTTAGTGGAAATGCTTTCAGTTTTCCACCATTGAGGCCAATATGGGCTGCGGGTCTGTCATATATGGCCTTTATTATGTTGAGGAAAGTTCCCTCTATGCTTACTTTCTGCAGGGTTTTTATCATAAATGGGTGTTGAATTTTGTCGTAAGCTTTCTCTGCATCTATTGAGATCATCATATGGTTTTTCTCCTTTAATTTGTTAATATGGTGTATCATGTTGATTGATTTGCGTATATTGAAGAATCCTTGCATTCCTGAGATAAACCCCACTTGATCATGGTGTATGATCCTTTTAATGTGCTGATGGATTCTGTTTGCTAGTATTTCATTGAGGATTTTTGCACCTATGTTAATCAGTGATATTGGCCTGTAGTTTTCTTTCTTTGTGACATTCTTGTATGGTTTTAGTATCAGGGTGATGGTGGCCTCATAGAATGAGTTTGGGAGTGTTCCTCCCTCTGCTATATTTCGGAAGAGTTTGAGAAGGATAGGTGTTAGCTCTTCTCTAAATGTTTGACAGAATTCGCCTGTGAAGCCATGTGGTCCTGGGCTTTTGTTTGTTGGAAGATTTTAAATTACAGTTTCAATTTCAGTGCTTGTGATTGGTCTGTTCATATTTTCTATCTCTTCCTGATTCAGTCTTGGGAAGTTGTGCATTTCTAAGAATTTGTCCATTTCTTCCAGGTTGTCCATTTTATTGGCGTAGAGTTGCTTATAGTAATCTCTCATGATCTTTTGTATTTCTGCAGTGTCAGTTGTTACTTCTCCTTTTTCATTTCTAATTCTGTTGATTTGAGTCTTCCCCCTTTTTTTGTCGATGAGTCTGGTTAATGGTTTATCAATTTTGTTTATCTTCTCAAAGAGCCAGCTTTTAGTTTTATTGATCTTTGCTATTGTTTCCTTCATTTCTTTTTCATTTATTTCTGATCTGATTTTTATGATTTCTTTCCTTCTGCTAACTTTGGGTTTTTTTTTGTTCTTCTTTCTCTAATTGCTTTAGGTGCAAGGTTAGGTTGTTTATTCAAGATATTTCCTGTTTCTTAAGGTAGGATTGTATTCCTATAAACTGATTTGCTGCATCCCATATGTTTTGGGTCGTTGTGTCTCCATTGTCATTTGTTTCTACATATTTTTTGATTTCCTCTTTGAATTCTTCAGTGATCACTTTGTTATTAAGTAGTGAGTTGTTTAGCCTCCATGTGTTTTTATTTTTTTATTTATTTATTTTTTTTTATTTTTATTTTTTTCAGTACGCGGGCCTCTCACTGTTGTGGCCTCTCCTGTTGCACAACACAGGCTCCGGACGCGCAGGCTCAGTGGCCATGGCTCACAGGCCCAGCCACTCCGTGGCATGTGGGATCTTCCCAGACCGGGGCACAAACCCGTGTCCCCTGCATCAGCAGGCGGACTCTCAACCACTGTGCCACCAGGGAAGCCCCTGTGTTTTTATTTTTTACAGATCTTTTTCTGTAATTGCTATCTAGTCTCATAGCATTGTTTTCGGAAAAGATACTTGATACAATTTCAATTTTCTTAAATTTACCAAGGCTTGATTTGTGACCCATGATATGATCTATCCTGGAGAATGTTCCATGAGCACTTGAGAAAAATGTGTATTCTGTTGTTTTTGGATGGAATATCCTATAAATATCAATTAAGTCCATCTTGTTTAATGTATCATTTAAAGCTTGTGTTTCCTTATTTATTTTCATTTTGGATGATCTGTCCATTGTTGAAAGTGGGGTGTTAAAGACCCCTACTATGAATGTGTTACTGTCGATTTCCCCTTTTATGGCTGTTAGTATTTGCCTTATGTTTTGAGGTGCTCATATGTTAGGTGCATAAATATTTACAATTGTTATATCTTATTCTTGCATTGATCCCTTGATCATTATGTAGTGTCCTTCTTTGTCTCTTCTAATAGTCTTTATTTTAAAGTCTATTTTGTCTGATATGAGAATTGTTACTACAGCTTTCTTTTGGTTTCCATTTGCATGGAATATCTTTTTCCATCCCCTCACTTTCACTCTGTATGTGTCTCTAGGTCTAAAGTGGGTCTCTTGTAGACAGCAAATATATGGGTCTTGTTTTTGTATCCATTAAGCCAGTCTGTGTCTTTTGGTGGGAGGATTTAATCCATTTACATTTAAGGTAATTATCGATATGTATGTTTCTGTTCCCATTTTCTTAATTGTTTTGGGTTTGTTATTATAGGTCTTTTCCTTCTCTTGTGTTTCTTGCCTAGAGAAGTTCCTTTAGCATTTGTTGTAAAGCTGGTTTGGTGGTGCTGAACTCTCTCAGCTTTTGCTTGTCTGTAAAGGTTTTAATTTCTCCATCAAATCTGAATGAGATCCTTGCTGGGTAGAGTAATCTCAGTTACAGGTTTTTCTCCTTCATCCCTTTAAATATGTCCTGCCAGTCCCTTCTGGCTTGCAGAGTTTCTGCTGAAAGATCAGCTGTTAACCTTATGGGAATTCCCTTGTGTGTTATTTGTTGTTTTTTCCTTGCTGCTTTTAATGTATTTTCTTTGTATTTAATTTTTGACAGTTTGATTAATATGTGTCTTGGTGTGTTTCTCCTTGGATTTATCCTTTATGGGACTCTTTGTGCTTCCTGGACTTGATTAACTATTTCCTTTCCCATATTAGGGAAGTTTTCAACTATAATCTCTTCAAATATTTTCTCTGGCCCTTTCGTTTTCTCTTCTTCTTCTGGAACCCCTATAATTCAAATGTTGGTGCATTTAATGTTGTCCCAGAGGTCTCTGAGACTGTCCTCAGTTCTTTTCATTCTTTTTTCTTTATTCTGCTGTGCATTAATTATTTCCACTATTTTATCTTCCAGGTCACTTATCTGTTCTTCTGCCTCAGTTATTCTGCTATTGATCCCATGTATAGTGTTTTTAATATCATTTATTGTGTTGTTCATCATTGCTTGTTTCATCTTTAGTGCTTCTAGGTCCTTGTTAAATGTTTCTTGCATTTTGTCTATTCTATTTCCAAGATTTTGGATCACCTTTACTATCATTATTCTGAATTCTTTTTCAGGTAGACTGCCTATTTGCTCTTAATTTGTTAGATCTGATGGGTTTTTATCTTGCTCCTTTATCTGCTGTGTGCTTTTCTGTCTTCTCATTTTGCTTATCTTACTGTGTTTGGGATCTCCTTTTTGCAGGCTACAGGTTCATAGCTCCCGTTGTTTTTGGTGTCTGTCCTTAGTGGCTAAGGTTGGTTCAGTGGGTTGTGTAGGCTTCCTGGTGGAGGGGACTAGTGCCTGTGTTCTGGTGAGGCTTCTGATGAGGAAGCCTCTGATGAGGCTCTGATGAGGAAGCCTTCTGATGAGGCTGGATCTTGTCTTTCTGGTGGACACGTCCACGTCTGGTGGTGTGTTTTGGGGTATCTGTGGACTTATGATTCTAGGCAGCCTCTCTGCTAATGGGTGGGGTTGTGTTCCTGTCTTGCTAGTTGTTTGGCATAGGGTATCCAGCAACATAGCTTGCTGGTCGTTGAGTGAAGCTGGGTGTTGGTGTTGAGATGGAGATCTCTGGGAGATTTTCGCTGTTTGATATTACGTGGAGCTGGGAGGTCTCTTGTGGACCCGTGTCCTGAAGTTGGCTCTCCCACCTCAGAGGCACAGCACCTACTCCTGGCTGCAGCACCAAGAGCCTTTCATCCACATGGCTCAAAATTAAAGGGAGAAAAAGTAGAAAGAAAGAAAGAGGATAAAATAAAATAAAGTAAGGTAAAATAAAACAAAGTTACTAAAATAAAAAAATAATTATTAAGAAAAAAAAATTTTTTTAGTAAAAAAAAAAAAACACAAAAAAAACGGATGGATAGAACCCTAGGACAAATGGTAAAAGCAAAGTTATACAGACAACACCTCATGCAGAAGCATACACATACACACTCACAAAAAGAGGAAAAGGGGAAAAAATAATAAATCTTGCCCTCAAAGCCCACGTCCTCAATTTGGGATGATTCGTTGTCTATTCAGGTATTCCACAGATGCAGGCTACATCAGGTTGATTGTGGAGATTTAATCCGCTGCTCCTGAGGCTGCTGGGAGAGATTTCCCTTTCTCTTCTTTGTTCTCACAGCTCCCGGGATCCAGCTTTGGATTTGGCCCCGCCTCTGCATGTAGGTCGCTGGAGTGTGTCTGTTCTTCGCTTAGACAGGACGGGGTTGAAGGAGCCGCTGATTCGGGGGCTCTGGCTCACTCAGGCCCGGGGGAGGGAGGGGTACGGATGCGGGGTGAGCCTGCGGCGGCACAGGCCGGCGTGACGTTGCACCAGCCTGAGGCGTGCCATGCGTTCTCCCGGGGAAGTTGTCCCTGGATCCCGGGACCCTGGCAGTGGCGGTCTGCACAGGCTTCCAGGAGGGGAGGTGTGGATAGTGACCTGTGCTCGCACACAGGCTTCTTGGTGGCAGCAACAGCAGCCTTAGCATCTCATGCCCGTCTCTGGGGTGCGCAGTGTTCGCCACCGCTCACGCCCGTCTCTGGAGCTCCTTTAAGCAGCGCTCTTAATCCCCTCTCCTCACGCACCAGGAAACAAAGAGGGAAGAAAAAGTTTCTTGCCTCTTAGTCAGGTCCAGACTTTTCCCCGGACTCCCTCCCGGCTAGCCGTGGTGCACTAACCCCCTGCAGACTGTGTTCACGCCGCCAACCCCAGTCCTCTCCCTACACTCCTGACCGAAGCCTGAGCCTCAGCTCCCAACCCTGCCTGACCCGGCGGGTGAGCAGACAAGCCTCTCGGGCTGGTTAGTGCTGGTCGGCACTGATCCTCTGTGTGGGAATCTCTCTGCTTTGCCCTCTGCACCCCTGTGGCTGTGTTCTCCTCCATGGCTCTGAAGCTCCCCACCTCCACCACCCACAGTCTCCGCCCACGAAGGGGCTTCTTAGTGTGGAAACCTTTCCTCCTTCACGGCTCCCTCCCACTGGTGCAGGTCCCGTCTCTTTGTTCTTTTGTTTCTTTGTTCTTTTGTCTCTTTGTTCTTTTTTCTTTTGCCCTACCCAGGTACGTGGGGAATTTCTTGCCTTTGGGGAGGTCTGAGGTCTTCTGCCAGCGTTCAGTAGGTGTTCTGTAGGAGTTGTTCCACGTGTAGATGTATTTCTGGTGTATCTGTGGGGAGGAAGGTGATCTCCGCGTCTTACTCTTCCGCCATCTTCCCCCTCTCTCAGTAATGTGACTCTTATTTTGGAAAAGACCCTGTGGGTGTGCAGGGTGTCATGTGCCTTCAGCACAGGCACACGTCTGGAAGGGAGGCATCATTCAATGATTACAGACCCCTTTGGGTCAGGGGGTAGGGTCACGCTACTGAGAGATACCAGATAATTTCATTTTATAGATGTACTTTCATATATTTGAAATATTGTATTCAGGGAAAAAGTATTTTGACAAAAATTTGAAAGCAGTGTATACTTGCAAACAGATTCAGAAAAGTAATGTATACAGGCATTCATTACTTCCGAAAAGCCTTTATTTTTTCAGTTACATGTAAAAACAAAGCAGGGAAAAAATAGAATTGAAAGTGTCTCTGTCTGCACATGTGTGTGCTTCGATGTCTCCTCCAGCTCTATCACCCTAAGTACTCACCCTCTCACAGCTGCAGCTTTATCTTCAGTTCAAACCAAAGCTGGACTTCCAATTTCAGGTTTAGATTTCCTAGAAAATGATGGAAACAGGTAGGTGGCTGCCAGTAGATTTAGAAATTCCATAAAACTCTGGCTGAAACCATTAGACCAATATCTGAACCTCCATCACTCCCTCCCTCTTGCTGAGCCTCTGAGACTCTCAGAGCTAGCATCCTAGATCCACCTGCAGACAGCCATCTCCATTTTTATTTTTACTTTTTAAGGAAAATGAGTACACGTAGCAAAACGGAATAAATGTCATCAAACAGTTTGTTTACTACGATACCAATTCTGTTTGGAAAATTCATATGTCTCTTAAAGCAGTTCCATTCGCTGTTGATCACAAATCTTCATCGTGTTCATTGATTTCTCTCTTGTAAGTTGATGGTTCCACACTGTAGAGGGGTCCCTTTCAGAGAGCAGGGTGTTCATCCTCCATTACTCCACCCTTGTACAGGCTGCCTAGTCCTTCTCATACCCCCTGTCTGCCCTGTCGGTCATCCTCTGTCCAGGACACTGGACACAGCTGTTCAGATCTGAACAGATCCCACTTGGATGCCCCATCCTCTCTCCCCTGCCCCCCACACCCAGTGCTGCCCTTTGCCCACACACCACCCACTGCCAAGGCGCT
Organism: Tursiops truncatus; assembly: GCF_011762595.2. Classification (NCBI taxonomy): domain Eukaryota; kingdom Metazoa; phylum Chordata; class Mammalia; order Artiodactyla; family Delphinidae; genus Tursiops; species Tursiops truncatus. The sequence goes on from NC_047055.1 coordinate 41,574,177, forward strand.
ATTGCCATCTGGTGTTTCATCATATGCAGCCCCCAGCGTATATGTTTTTACAGTCTTATTTTATGCCTTTTTTTTTTTAGACAGAATTAGAATCATTTTGTACATAGATTCAAAAGCTGTGTTTTGAAGGAGGGTATTTTTCCCTCCAAGCTGACACTTTTTTTGTCAGGAAGTTTGATGATGGCGGTACATTGATGCCACCTCGTGACAGAAACCTGAACTGCAGTTTGAACATAGTGAAGCAGAAAGGTGGGAGGGAGGGGCTGTGACCCACACCCAGCTGGCAGAGCTTTCTGGAAGTCTGCGTGGAAAGGGGGGCATTCCCAGGATACAGGGACATTGAGATATCCAGACAGAAAGTGCAGCCTCCTTCTATGGTGAAGAAAAAGTTTTATGTGAGTGGAAATAAAAGATCATTTAAACATTTTACTCTTTGAGATCTCTGGATGAATAGCTAGAAATCTTACTAGCCAAAGTGGATGAAGTCCACTTAAAATCTCTGTGATCTTCTTTTGTACTTTTATGGCCATCTTTTCACATAAATACATTTCTATGATATATTTTAAATATTTTTATAATTTCAATTTTTAATATTGATTGAGCATTGCATCATATGATGCTCCAAACTATTTCACCAGTACCCAAGTAGTGAAAATTTAGTGCCCTTACCATATTTCCTGTTACAAAGAACAGTATACTTAACACCCTTGCTCATATATACATATATATCTTTGAAGTGTTTCTTTATATAATTTCTTGAAAATGTTCTTTATAAACAAGGAAATATGTAATATTTTATATTTACACAACATTGGAAATAATATTACTAATTTATATTCCTAACATCACTGTAAGAAAGTGCCTGTTTCCCCACACATTAGAAATAATGTGAATCTTTGCTTTTCCTATAGGCAGCAAATCATCTCTCCTCATTGTTTTGATTATCACTTGTTTTTGTTGCTTTTCTAGAATTCTGTCATAATGTTGATGAAAATAAACAATTAACAATCTATAATAGGAATAGAAAAGAGTTTTATTTGAGCCAAACTGCAGACTATAGCCCAGAGGCCAGCTTCTCAGATAGCTCTGAGGAACTGCTCCAGAGAAGCATGGTTTTTAGCACAGTTTTATATCTTGTCAGAACAAAGAACATTAAACAAGTCAGGGATACATTTCTTCAATGTTTCAAAAAAACAGACCAGCACATACACGTACAGCACAGCACGTACAGTATGGCCTTGGCAGCTAGGAAGGGAGTCTTATCATCAAAGGAGTACCAGCATTAGCATCCCAGAAAGTGGGGCATTTAATCTTTACTTTTAACATGGACATTCTTTACTTCTGGTCAGTGTGCACTTTTCTTTAGTAATTAAAGCAGATGTACAATGTATGTTTGAAAGGCCACAAAGAGGCCGTTTTAGTTAGCACAAAATTCAAGTTAACTCATGTATAAGCTAGAATGACTTCCCCATACCTCAATATGTGAAAATTTCTTTTATCACTATGGATGTGACAATTAATTCTCACAACCTTGTGTTACAGAGTGTTTCTGATATTCTCTACTAACACTGTGGATGGCATCTGAAAGTGTCTGTATACTGCTAAAGGACACATTCCTCATGGCTATTTGCTATTGAGCTGACTGTGTCCTCTTTGAGTCTAGAAAACTGTCTTGGGAGAATTCTAGTATTATGATAACAGAATCTGTTTGGTGTATGAATGTGTGTGTGTGTATGTGTGTGCGCGTGTGTGTGCGCGTGAGCGTGTGTGCACGCACTGACAGCCACATTTCCTTCTGCTTCCTTCTGTGCCTTCATGGTGTTGCTTCCCATTTGGTCTCCCTTCCTAAATTCAGACCCAGAAGTGAAGCTAGGGAATTACCAGGATGGCAGTCTTTATAACCAAATCCTAATCACCACCCTTAACTGCATCCTGAATGTAAACTTCTAAAAGGGAAATTGTTGGTACAAAGGGTGTGCAACTATATGGCCCTTTGAGAAGTCCTGCCATACTGACGCCCAGAAAGATAGTTCCAGTGTAATCTCCCCAAAGTGGAGTCACGTGAGAAAGGCCACAGTGGAGTGAAAGAAGTCGTAAGGCTGATACTATGTCACACAGGCCAGGCCCTGGATTCTATCGTAGACCCACTCTCAAGTCATCACCACAGTGGGAAGATGTGGACGTGATCACACATAAATTAAAATTTGCACACAAGCACAACCTGCAGTAATATTTGTGGGGGAAAAGCATTGCTTGGAGGAACAGAGGACATAGAGTCAGCAGGTCTGGGATACAGCCCACATTTATATAAATTAACATTTATGTAAAACACGTGACATGTAAAACACGTGCATCTAGACCTTTGTATGGAAAAGATTGGTTGTTACTGTGGTAAAACAAGACCAGGCCAGTATCATATTTTTAACAGCTTTCTTGCAATATAATTTACAATGTACAAAGTCCACACATTTTAAGAGTACAGTCTGATGATTTTTAGTAACTGTGTAGAGTTATATAACCATTATCATAATCAAATTTTAGATATTCCATCACCCCAAAATGTCCCATTGTGCTTGAATGCAGTTAATGCCCACATCCATCCCTAACCCCAGGAACCTCAGATATGCTTTCTCTCCAGGGACTCACCTATTCTGGACATTTCATACAATGATTCCACTTATTTCTTCTGATATTTGGTTTCTTTCACTTGACATACTGTTTTCAGGGTTCATCCATGTTGTAGCATGTATCAGTATTTCATTTAATTTTTATTGCCAAATAATATACCACATTTTATTCATTAATTTGTAGACATTTGGGTTGTGTCCACTTTTGGCTGTTATGAATAATGATGCTATGTACATTCACGTACAAGTTTTTATGTAGACATATGTTGTCATTTCTCTTGGCTCTGTACCTAGGAGTGGAACTGCTGGGTCGTATGGTAACTCTCTGTTTAACCGTTTGAGGAACTGCCAGACTGTTTTCATGACCTTGATAATCTTGAAGAGTACAGGCATAGTGTCTTATTTTTCTTGTGATTAGCCTGTGGTTGTGGGTTTTGAGAAAGAATACCACAGAGTTGAAGTGCCCTTCCCATCACATCATATCTGGGAGGACATGGTACACACGTGACATCACTGGGTCACTGGAGATGTCGACCTTCATCAGTGGGTTAAGGTGCTGTTTGCCCAGTTTCTCCAGTGTACAGTAACTGTTTTCCATTTTCCTCCTCTGTTCTTCAGAAGTGAGTCACTAAGTCTGCCCTACCCTCAGAGGTGGAAGGCAGATTTCAGGTTCATTTCACAGAGGCAGGGTATCAACATATATTATTTAGAATTATTCAATAAAAATAATTTGTCTCCTCTCATTCATTATTAATTCAAAAATATATATAATTATTTGTTTATATCAATGTGGCTCCATTTTTTTAAGTCTGTATTTTATTTCATTTAGTATCATTCTTTTCTTTTCTTTTCCACTTTAGAATCTTTCATTTTTTACCAGAAACCTTTATTACCTGCCTTTATGTGTCATTTGACTAATGGGAACCTCCAATGAGAGCAGCCCCCTCCCACCCTACTGTTCTCTGGCCCCAGACAATCAGGAATTGCAGCCTCTGGGCTTCAGCCTTTGCCTCCAAGTGTGGGAAAGTCATCCAGGCTGAGTCAATAAGAGACTCTCTGGGATGTTCAGAATTTGTGTGATACTTGTCTCTTGTTTGTTTGCTTGTTTTTTTAAAAAAATTATTTGGTCGTACTGTGCAGCATGTGGGATCTTAGTTCTCCAACCAGAGATCGAACCCAGACCCCCTGCATTGGGAGCACAGAGTCTTAACCACTGGACCACCAGGGAAGTCCCTGCTTGCTTGCTTTTAATTATGGATGGACATGGACATGAATCTAGAGCTACCAGTGGGCATAACTCTCCTCTCTTGCAGCAAATTACAAAAATTATGGTGACCAATTAAGGTAACAGGGTGGTGCTCTTTCTTTTTCCTCAAAAGAGTTGAATGTTGAGGTGTTTTTTTTTCACTTTCAAGTACTTGTGTTTGACAAATAAAACCCACCATGTTAACTTGGCACGATGAAAAGTACATCCCAGTTCAATGCCCAGTAAAATGGAATTGGTCCTGATTCCATTCTTGATGCTTCATTAAACTTTCTCTTTAATCGTGTGCATTGATTATCCCTATTCTTTTTTTTTTTTTTTTTTTTTGCGGTACGTGGGCCTCTCACTGTTGTGGCCTCTCCCGTTGCAGAGCATAGGCTCTGGACACGCAGGCTCAGCGGACATGGCTCACAGGCCCAGCTGCTCCGCGGCATGTGGGATCTTCCCGGACCAGGGCACGAACCCGTGTCCCATGCATAGGCAGGCGGACTCTCAACCACTGTGCCACCAGGGAAGCCCTGATTACCCATATTCTAAGGAGCGTTAAGTGTGTGTGTGTGTGTGTGTGTGTGTGTGTGTGTGTGTGTGGTCTGGCAAAAAGCAAAGGTAAATAAAATTCTAGATACATGGAGAGGAAACCATTCTATTCCATCAGAACAATGCTAAGTGTGTTTAGAACTTAATGAAAATGGTCTTTGTAACCACAAAAACATAAGATAGGCAGCAGACATACAAAATTATGCTCAATTCTACTAGTGAGGCTGATCCTTGTCAGTTCATATTTTAGAAAAAGTCTGTGTGGTAAAATGTACATATAACAAAACCCTATGCAGATTTTAATAATATAAAAATATTAACACAGTTAAAACTTGTTGATACAGGAAGTGCTATGGTCTGAATGTTCAACATATAGTCAAAATTCATATGTTGAAATCCTAAGCCCTAAGGTGATGAGATGGGGCCTTTGGGGTGATTAGATCATGAGGCCAGAGCTCTCATGAATGGACTTAGTGCTGCTATAAAAGAGACTTCATAGAGCTTCTTCCACCATGTGGAGATACAGTGAGAAATCTGTGACCTGGAAGAGGGTCCTTTCCTGACGATGTTTACACCTTGATCTTGGACTTCCAGCTTCCAGAACTATGAGAAACACATTTCTGTTTTTTATAAGCCATGCAGTTTATGGTATTTTTGTTATAGCAGCCCGAATGGACTAAGACAGGAAGTAATGCCTCATACAAGAAATAAAATGTTTTCTGTTAAAAATAACAAACCAGAGATTAAGTTAGTTATTTACAAGCAAGGAAATCACAAAAAAGAACAAGCAAGGGAATGTCAAAATGAACAGAAACCCATTATTTGGCCACAACTCACTTTTTGTTTAGTGGCTTAAAACAACAAAAATCTAGGGAATTCCCTGGTGGTCCAGTGGATAGGACTCTGTGCTTTTGCTGCCAAGGGCCTGGGTTTGATCCCTGGTCAGGGAACTAAGATACCACAAGCAGTGTGGCCAAAAAACAATAAAAACAACAACAACAACAACAACAACAACAATCTATCATCTTACAGTTCTGGAGTTCAGAAGTCCAAAATGGGTATTACCGGGGATAAAATTAAGATATCAGCTGGGCTGCATCCCTTCTGGAGGGTCTAGGGGAGGATGAATTTCCTTGCCTATTCCAGCTTCTAGTGCCTGACTGCATTCCTAGGCTTGTGGCCCTTCCTGGCTTATGGCTTGAGGCTTGTGGCCTCTATCTTCAAAGCCAGCACAGTAGCATCTTCCAATATTTTTCTCACTACTACCCCTGTATCTGTTGTTACATCTCTTTCTCTGACTCTTCTGCCTCCCTCTTTCCCTTGAAAGGACTCTTTTTAAAAAATTGTGGTAAAATATACATGACAGAATTTACTGTTTTAACCAACTTCAAGTATACAGTTCAGTAGCATTACTTACATTCACAATGTTGTGTGACTATAACCACTATCTATTTCCAGAACTTTTTCATCATCTCAAATAGAAACTCTGTACCCAGTAAACAATAACTCTGCATTCCCCTCTTCCCCAGTCCTTGGTAACCTCTATTATACTTTCTGTCTCTATGAATTTACCTATTCTAGGTACCTCACATAAGTTGAATCATACAATATTTGTCTTTTTGTGTCTGGATTATTTCACATAGCAAAATGTTTTCAAGGTTCATCCATGTTGTAGCATGTATCAGAATTTCCTTCAAATTTAAGGCTGAATAATATTCCATTGTATGTGTATATCACATTTTAAAAAATCCATTCATCTTGTTGATGGACACTTGGGTTGCTTCCACCTTTTGGCTATTGTGAATAATGCTGCTATGAACATTGGTGTGTAAGTATCTGAGTCCCTGCTTTCAGTTCTCTTGGGAATATACCTAGAGGTGGAATTGCTAGATAATATGATAATTCTGTGTTTATTTTTTTTTTTTGAGGAACCAACATATTGCTTTCTGCACAGACTGCACCATTTTACATTCCCACCAACAGTGCACAAGTGTTCTAGTTTCTGCATAGTCTTGCCAACACTTCTTACTTTCCTTTGTTTTTTTTTTTTTTGATAATAGCCATACCATTGGGTGTGAAGTGGTTTCTCATTGTGGTTTTGATTTGCATTTCCCTGCTGACTAGTGATGTTGAGCATCTTTTCATGTGCTTATTGGCCATTTGTATATCGTTTTGGAGAAATGTGTATTCAAGTCCTTTGCCCATTTTTGCATTGTGTTGTTAGTTTTTTTTGTTCTTGATTTATAAAAATTCTATATATCCTGGATATTAATCCCTTATCAGATATATGATTTGCAAGTATCTTCTCCCATTCTGTGGATTGTCTTTTCACTCTCCTGATAGTGTGCTTTGATTCACTATCACTTTGATTCACACTAAAAGTTTTTAATTTTGATGAAGTCCAATTTATCTATGTTTTCTTTTGTTGCCTATGCTTTTGGTGTCATATCCAAGAAATCATTGCCAAGTCCGGTGTCATAAAGGTTCCCCCCATGTTTTCTTCTAAGAGTTTTATAGTTTTAGCTCTTATGTTCAGGTCTTGGATCCATTTTGAGTTCATTTTAATATATGGTATAAAGTAAGGGTGCAACTTCATTTTTATGCATATGGATATCCACTTTCCCCTGCACCGTTTGTTGAAAAGACTTTTCTTTCCCCATTGAATAGGGTTGTCAGTGAAGCTCTTTAATTGAGTTAATGTATTGAAACATGTTGTACACCTGAAACTAATATTATGTTATATATCAATTTTTTATCTGCTTAAATTCCATAAAACAAGAAAATATGCCTTAGTTGATGAATAGGATTCAGTTGCAAGATTATTAAACTTTATTAAAGACACATGAAAACTGTAAAACTATCAAAACTGTAAAAATATCAACTTGCTCATATTTATACAAAATCTAACATTTATTGAGCTCTTACTGTGTGCGTAGCATTATTCAAAGGGATTTCATCTGTTAACTCAATTAAATCTCAAAGCAACAGCCCATCAGGAACAAGACAAGGATGCCTGTTTTTGCCACTTCTATTCAATCTAGTATTGGAATTTCACTGCATGGTAGGCATCAAACTAATGGTACACAAGGAAAAAGCTTCACTGACAACGCCATCTATAGTGTTCCCTGACCTGACATTTTCTACTCAATTTTTGTGTTTATTTTCTTCAAAGCACTCATCCCCATACAAAATTGCCCTGCTTATTGACTTGCCTGCTTATTGCCAGTTTTCTCAAACTAGAGTGAAACAGGAATCTTGCCATGAACGACACTTGGGAAAATTCTGACATTTGTGTACCATTAATTTAATGCCTACCATGCAGAGTTCTATGATTTCTGGGATGTCATTGTTAATGTAATTACTCGAAAATGCATTGGTTCTTACCTCCCAGCTCTGAGCACAGATTGCTTTCCCACATGGATCATACTTAAACGCCACAATAGTCCTGGGTAGTCAGGGGGATTGGGTATTGCTATCCTGTTGTATAGAAGACGATGGAGGAAAGGTTAGTGAGTTACCTAAAGTGTCCCAATGATGGAGCCCGATCTCTTCACTCTTGCTCTAGGAACTTGTCTAGCAGATTCATCATCACACTTGGTTCTTCTCTATCAGCTCCTGTTTCTGGGGCTCAGAGTCCACACCCTTCTCTGATGTTCCACTAGCAGGGAGAGTAAGGGGATAAGACAGCACATGGAATAGAGAAGAAAGTGAGAGGAAGGGAAAGCACATGAAATACAGGAGACAGGAGTGAGGATGTGCTTGCCTGTCCCCTCTCAGTTCACTGGAAGCTGTGTGGTGATGCTTTGCCTCTTCCCCAGCTCCATCACACAGCGCTCATGGCACACAGCTGTGAAACCGTACATTTTACAAAGAGTAAGAAATGTCTTTAAATGGTTTGTTTACTCTGATACCAGTTCTGTTTGGAAAATTCAAATGTATTCAAAGCAGTTCCATCTGCTGTTGACCCCAAGTCTACATCATTTTTATTCAGTCATCTCTTCGCTCATCAGTGTAGGTTGACTTGTCTACACTGTAGTGGGGCCCCTCCCCGAGAACTGGGTGTTCACCCTCCATTAGCCTAACCCGTATAGGCTTCTCAGACTTTCTCACACCCCCTGTCTGTCATCCTCTGTCCACAACACTGGACACAGCTGTTTAGATCCCGCTCCTATGCCCCATCCTCTCTGTCACCTCCCCCCTGCCCTGCGCTGCCCTTCACCCACCCACCGCTCACTGCCATGGTGCTGCTGCCACCTGGTGTTTCATCGTGTGCAGTCCCCAGAGTATATGTTTCTATGGTCTTCTTTTACACCTACAGTTCTTCTCAGATAGAATTAAGAATCATTCTACACAGACGTTCACAGGCTTCCTTTGAAGGGAGGGTATTGCTTTTTTTTTTTTTTTTTTTGTAGAGAAGTTTGATGATGGCGGTACGTTGGTGCCACCTCTTAACAGAAGCGTGAACTGCAGCTTGAGCATCGCGGAGCAGGAAGGTGGGAGGGAGGGGCTGTGGCCCACATCCACCCGTCAGAGCTTTCTGAAAGCCTAGGGTGGGGTGGGGTGGGGTTCGCCATGGTACAGGGATATTGATGACCTCCAGACAGAAAGTGCAGCCTCCTTCTATGTGGAAGAGAAAGCTCTATGTGAGTAGAGGTAAAATATTTTAATTTTTATTTTACTGGTCCATAAATTGACTGAAAAATTATTGAAACAATAAAAAAATAGTGATATAGCCCCAGTTATAATTAGAAATTTAGACTATGACAAAAGCAGCGTTACAAATCAGTGGAGATGTGATGGAGGATTAAGAAGTGGTATTGAGATAGCTAGATAACCATAAGATTAAAAAGGTAAAAAGGGATCCATTTCTCTATCACACAGCAGGATAGATTCCAAATGGTTCTGAATGAAGTATAAAAGAAATATCCATACAAGTGTTGTATTAGAACATATAGGTGAATTCTATAATCTGGAAGCAGAGGAAACTTTCCTAAGTATAAATCAATATGCAGGAGCATTAAGGAAGAAGATTGACGTATTTGACAACATAAAAATAACAATGACAACTCTGCATGGCAAAAACACACTAGCCAATAAAGACACTGAGAAAAAAACATTTGCGGCTAACGTCTTTAAGAAAGCATTCATATCCCTCCAATATAAACGCTTGTCAATATAGAGGCATGAAAAAGCAAAGTCCTATTGAAGTTAACAGAAAAATATATATAAATTGTCTTTAGACGTATGAAAAAAGGCTCCAGCTTGCTTTAATTAAGAGAGATGCAGCTAGCACTACACTAAGATACTGTTTCTTAAGTATTAGATTAGCAAAGATCCAGATTTTTGTCAAAACAGTCAGTTGGTGAGGATGTGGAAAAACATGTCCTTTCACACCCTGCTCACAGGGATGCAAAATGGTATGATCACTGTAGTAGGCTTGATAGTCTCCATAAAGATAGTAGGTCCTAGCCCCTGGAACCTGTTAAATATTACCTTATATGGAAAAAGGGTGTTTGTAGATGTGATTAGATTAAGGATCTTAAAATGGGGATATTATCTTAGATTTTCCAAATGGGCCCTAAATGCAAACCCAAGTGTCCTTATAACAGAGGAGCAGAGGGAGAGTTGACACAGACAGAAGAGAAGGCAATGTGGCCAAGGATGCAGATACTGGAGTGATAGAGCCACAAGCCAAGGAATGTTGGCAGCCAACAGAAGCTGGAAGAGGCAAGGAGGCTCCCCTATAGTCTCTGAAAGGAGTTAAGTTGGCCAACACCTTGATTTTGGCCCATTGAAACTACTTTTGCACTTCTAGCCTCCAGAACTATGAAAGAATATGTCTGTTGTTTAATGACACCAAGTTTATTGTTATTTATTTACTTATTCATTTATTTTTGGCCATGCTGCATGCATGTACACAGCTTTCAGAATCTTAGTTCCCCTACCAGGGATTGAACCTGGGGCAACGGCAGTGAAAGCGCCGAACCCTAGCCACTGGACCACCAGGAAACTCCCTGTGGTAATTTATTATAGTAGTCATTGGAAACTAATACAATTGTTGTGGGGAATTTTATAATATGTAGCAATTTTTTATATGCCTTTACTTTTTGACTCACGAATCTCATTTCCAGGAATATCCTAAGGATATATTGGCAATGACACAAACGGTTTTAGATATAGATATAATAAAAATATAGATACAGATATTCATTCTGGCACTATGTGAATAGCAAAAGAATGGGAACAACCTAAATATTCATCAGTTGTGTGATGGAGGAATAAAGCATCAAACAATCACACAAAGGCATACAGTACGTAAGGTGTAAAGAATGATGAACATTTCCACATAGGGCTATGGAGAGATCTCCAGAATATAATGTTTAGTGAAAAAGTCAGTGTACATGAAGGTTTAAATGGCATGGTACTATTTACTTATATTAAAAGTAGAAGGAAAGGACTTCTATTTTGGAGACCAGAAGGAGTAGATACACTTCTCCCTATTACTCCTGCAAGGTGCAGCTAAGATCTCTGGATATTATATGTAAAACAAATATAAGACTCTGAAAGGTGGAGACAAAAAAGGCAGACTGGCTTGGGACTTTGGGACAAAAGGTATGACGTGCAGTGAATTCCCTTGGCTTTATTTTTGCCTCATATATCCCAGACGGGGTGCTGGAAGAGCAAGTGACCAAAAATGCCAACAAGAAAAGACAAGAAGAGCTCCAAGAAAAGCCTGCTGTATCTAGACACAGGACCAGAAAAAGGGGGAACCTAGCAAGAAAGAAAGCTTTTAGACAACTGCCCTAACATCACAGAGTGAAACAGCTGCGCCCTCACCATGGCAGCAAAGACTGAGTGGGAAATGTGGACTCCATGCTCACTTGATTGTAAAGAGGTACCCCTCCCCACTCTTTGGGGTGGTATCAGAGAAGACCCTATGGGAAAGAGGGGCTTTCATCCCCACCTGGTGGAAATGAACACCCACCTCACTGCCCTCCACAGTGTTGGGGGAGGCCACATGGAGGGCAGTAAGGAAGTGTCTTTCCCCACCTTCCAGGGTAGTGTCGGTGGAGGCCTGGTGGGGAGTGAAATCCTACTTTAACCAAGCAGTAGTAACAAGGCACCATTTCCCGTCCACTCCCATCCCTGCCCCATCTCCCATGTTAGTAAAGGCTACGTGGGGAACCTGGACTTTTATCTTCTTTGCCATCTGTCTCTGTGGTTAGGAATGCATGCTTGGAGTCATTAACATCCATGGAGAGGATACTGATACCTCACTAGTAAGTTTGTGGTGAGGAATAAATTCAGCCAACAATGTGAAGAACCTATTCATTGGCCCTGTTTTTTAAAAAGCTTCATAAATATTAGCTGTCCGTCCCCCACAAATCGGAGAACTCATGTAGCTCCTTTATCTGCCTCCCCTCAGCTAGGGACCCTTAACTTGGATGCAGATCATAATCACCTTGGGAATCCTTTCCAAAACTCTCCCTCACCCAAAACTCTCTTGTTGGTGGAAATAGGACTTCTGTATCAAAGGCCATTCAAGTTATTCAGCTGTAATAAATGGGCATCAGAAAATGGACATGCTCATTTGGCACCAACAGTGTATGCCAGTATCTATTGCCCCTTCATTCCTCCAACACCAGCTATTACCATCCTATGTCTTTATTGTGAATCTGATTGATTGCTCATTTCCCCAGACCTGCCCTATAGGAAGGGTCATCTCAGATAGCCGGTCTGAAGAGGGGAGGTGTTTTGTTTTTGGTGAAAGGGGACATAGTATAGTGCCTGGCACACAGTTACGCCAGTAAAGCATGGTGATTGCTGGATCTGTCTCACCCTCTGCAGCTCCTCATGTCAGTGGCCTTGCCCATATCAGGACTCAGGTTCTGAGGATCTGTGTCCTGATGGTGGCTATAGCTTCTACTCCAGGTTCAAGTGCAGCAGTTCTCAGGAGACCCCAACGTTTCACATCTTTAGTTAGTTATGCTGACTGACTCAAGTGAGTTCATAGATCTGATAAAAGCATGCTGTGGAATAGTTCCTGTGAGGTTCACAAACTAGCCTAAAAGTAGAGAAGCTACTTTGATCTCATCATGGAAGAAGTTGTTTAGCAGGTGGAATTTCATTCCATCAGCAGCTACATGCTTTGCAGTAGACCTTGAGGCCCATCTCAGAGAAGCCTTTTTTTTTTTTCTTTTTGGCTGAAAAACAATGAATTGTCCAGTTGAGGAAGGAACTTACTTGGTCTTAAACAAGCATTTGCAATAAATACACCAAATTGTTTTTACTGTACAAATAATAATCATCACTTCCCATATATCTCTCAGATGAGTGTGGAAATATGCAGTTGTTAGCTCTTCTAGCAATTTGAGATTGTAATATAGATCGTTCTCTGCTGACCACGTTTTTTTCCCATTATATAATGAAATATTTTAAAGAGGCAGGAAATTTCCAAGTGTTCGTTTATTTATTTATTTTTGGCGGCACCACACGACACATAGGATCTTAGTTCCCTGACCAGGGATCGAACCCATGTCCCCTGCAGTGGAGGCACGGAGTCTTAACCACTGGAGTGCCAGGGAAGTCCAAGTGTTAGTTTAAAATCTCAGTTATTAGAACGTAATATTTAAAAAATAATTATTATCCTAGAGTTTATTATAATGATACTCAGCCTCATTCTCTAAAAGAACCAGTTACTCTTAAATATCATTACGATTATTTTTCTAGGATGTAATATTTTTATTTCTGTACTTCAGGTAGAAATGGACATCAGCTTTCCCTAAATATTTGGATAGATTTCATTGCAAATGATTATTTCTATTTTGGTTATCTGTAGTGTGGACCAATTTGATAATATAGAGTGTGGACCTGTTAATACTACAAGAGCATAATTGTGGGAATCTTTCAACTGATTAATTGCATCAGAGAATTATGAATATACAAATATATTTCAAATACTTTATTGAGGTATGGTTAACATACAATATACTGTACATATTTAAAGTATATGCTTTAATGTTTTGATATATGTATGCACCTGTGAATCCAATACTACAGTCCAGATAATGAACATATCCATCAACTTAAAAAGCTTCCTAGTGCTCCTTTGTAATCTTCTCATCTAACTCTCTCTTGCCTTTCTCTCTACATCACCCTACCCCGTTCTCAGATAACTAGTGATCTTCTGTCACTATAGATTCGTTTTCTTTTCCTATAATTTTATATGAATGGAATCATACAATGTATTTTTTTTGTCTGTCTTCTTTCCTTCAACCTAATTATTTCTGGATTTATCCAGTTGTTGCATGTACAAATAGTTCCTTCTTTTTAATGTTGACTAATATTCCATTATATGGATATACCACAATTTGTTTTATCCATTTATCTGTTAATGGGTATTTGGGTGGTTTCCAATTTGGGGCTCTTGTAAATAAAGCTGTTATGAACATTTGTATATTAGTCTTTGCATAGACATAGACTTTCTTCCTCTAGGATAAATACTTAGGAGTGCAATGGCTGGATCATGTGATAGATGTGAGGTTAACATTATAAGAAACCGCCAAACTGTTTTCCGAAGTGGTTGCACCATATTTCATTGCCAACAGCAGTGTTTGAGAGTTCCATCCTCCACAACCTTGCCAAGACTTTATATGGTCAGTCTTTTAAATTTTGGCCTTTCTCAGAGAGGTGCAGTGGTATCTCATAGTTTTCATTTACATTTCCCTAATGACTTTGAACATTTAAGAAAAGATGATTAGCATCTTTTCATGTACTTATTTGACATTTGTATATCTACTTTGGTGGAGCATCTATTCAAATATTTTGTCCATTTATTTGTTGGAGTGTCTGTTTTCTTCTTATTTACCTTTGTGAAATTTTTTATATTCTAGATACAAGACCTTTATCAGATACATGATTTGCAAATATTTTCTCCCAATGAGTGGCTTGTCTTTTAATTCTCTCAACAGTGTCTTTGGAATAGCAGAAATGTTTAACTTTGAGAAGTCCAATTTATTGGTTTGTTCACTTATGGATTGTAGTTTTGGTTTTGCCTCTATGGAATCTTCCCCTGACCCAAGGTCACAAGGATTTTCTCCCATGTTTTATCCTAGAAGTTTTACATTTTATATTTAGGTCTGTGATCCATTTTAAGTTGACTTTTGTATATGGTTCAATACATGGATCAAAGTTTATATTTGTGCATGTGGCTATCCATTTATCCCAGCGCCATTTGTTGAAAAGACTATCTTTTCTCCACTGAATTGCCATTACAACTTTTGTCAAAAATCAGTTGTCTGAGTCCAGAAATGGACTGCTTATTCTATTCCATTGATCTACTTGTCTTCCTTGATGCCAGTAAGTACCACACTGTTGATTACTGAAGGTTTATAATGATTCTTTTTTTAAAAAAATTATTTATTTATTTATTTTTGGCTGTGTTGGGTCGTCGCTTCTGTGCGAGGGCTTTCTCCAGTTGCGGCAAGCAGGGGGCTATTCTTTTTTTTTTTGCGGTACGCAGGCCTCTCACTGTTGTGGCCTCTCCCGCCGCGGAGCACAGGCTCCGGACGCACAGGCTCAGCGGCCATGGCTCACGGGTCCAGCCACTCCACGGCAAGTGGGATCTTCCCGGACCGGGGCATGAACCCGTGTCCCCTGCAATGGCAGGCGGACTCTCAACCACTGCGCCACCAGGGAAGCCCAGGGGGCCACTCTTCATTGCGGTGCGCAGGCCTCTCATTGTCGCGGCCTCTCCCGTTGTGGAGCCCAGGCTCCAGACACGCAGACTCAGTAGTTGTGGCTCACGGGCTTAGTTGCTCCACGGCATGTGGGATCTTCCCAGACCAGGGCTCGAACCCATGTCCCCTGCATTGACAGGCAGATTCCCAACCACTGCACCACAAGGGAAGCCCTATAATGATTCTTGAAGTCAGGTAGTTTTGATCCTCTAGCTTTGTTCTTCTTTTTCACAGTTGTTTTTCATAGTCTAGGGCCTTTGCATTTCAACATGAATTTTAGAATCAGCCTGTCAATTTCTTTTTTTTTGCCACACCCTGCGGAATGCGGGATCTTAGTTCCCCGATTAGGGATTGAACCTGCGCTCTTGGTAGTGGAAGCATGGGGTCTTAACCACTGGACTGCCAGGGAAGTCCCGAGCCTGTCAATTTCTTAAAAAACAATATCTGCTAGGATTTTTATTAGGATTACACTGAATCTATAGATCAGTTAGAAGAGAATCTACATCTTTACAACACTGAGTCTTCTGACATATGAAGATGGTATGTTTCTCCATTTATTTAGATCTTCTTTAATTTCTGTCAGCAATGTTTTGTAGTGTTCAATGTATAGACCTTTCACATACATGGAGAGATTATTCCTAAGTATTTCATACTTTTTGGTGCTATCATGAATGATAGTATTTTTTAATTGCAATTTACATGTGTTTACTTTTCACTAAACTGTCAGTGGCCAAATGTCAAAAAGTAGCCATTGAGGAATGTTTTGGTTGAAAGCTTAGGCTACCTACTCTAGGTTGAAAAAGATTCTTGATGTATAACATGCATATGCTTATATTTCCATATCAGCTTTTAGAGGTTATTGGCAATGTACTGAAACTAGGGAGAAAAATGTCCCAGAGACAATTCTACAGTTCATCTCCATCACTAAAATAGCTTAGTACCTTTCAACTATATATGTATATGTGTGTTTAGAATTGAATCTGTTGAATTGTTGTATATTCCTTTCTCACCCACCCCCCAGCTATTCACCGCAATGAATTACTGGGATCTTGAGTGGGGAGAGGAGAAGAAGAGAGCATGTATGTATATGGGTATGTATGCATGTATGTGTATATTGCTAAAGCTGCCAGGGATCTTTATTGTCAGGAATACTTTAGGTTAATTACTGTGTGTTATGTCAGTCCTGCTCAGTTCCTAGCACATATTAGGAACCAAACCAGGGTGGTGGTTGTTTGCTTTTCCCCAGCTTTCCTTGGCCAGCATCGTTACCATAGTGACTCCATGACTGCTGTGGGATTTGGTGCAGACTGGGCATCCATTTAGGGATCTTGCCTGAATCACTTGTTACTATGGTATTTGTCAAGTGTTGTTTTTCCAATTTTGTTATTCCTTCTAGATTTATTCATTGGCTTTCGACTGTGTGGCAGACCTTTTCCTTCTCCCTATAATTTATTTATTTATGCATTTATTCAAGTATTTATATCAGTATGACTCATAGATTCCTATTTTGCTCAGAGGGTTTATTATTATTGTGTATTTTGATGCTCAAATTGTCCCAGCATTGGCCTGTCTTATCCCCTTCAACTTGGCTTTTGTGTCCATTTGACGTCTCCTTAGGATTCTTTGAACACGTACTTTGCTCTCTGAGCCTGAGTATCTCCTAATCCGTAGAAAGGAAGTAATGATGCCCACAGAGCATTGCTTTGAGAATTTGAAGATAAAAAATAACAACCAACAGCATGTGGCATCAAGTAGGTCCTCAGCAATGTTAATTCCCATTCCAAATTTGCAACCTTCATTCTGTTTAGTGTGATGCCTCTGACATTACCATGATAGCATGACGTCCAGAGAGAATACTTGGACATGTAACACAAGCAGGGATAAGCGCACATGTCCATGACATATGAGCCTCAGTGTCACTGCTGTGTGTGCAGAGGGGGCTGTGTGATGGAGCTAGGGAAGAGGAAAAGCACCACTGCACAGCTTCCAGTGAACTGAGAGGGGGCAGGCAGAACATCCTCACCTCTTCCCCTGTGTTTCATGTGCCTTCCCTTCATCTTACTCTCCTCTCTATTCCATGTGCTGTCTTATCTCCTTACTCTTCCTTACAGTGGAACATCAGAGAAGGGTGTGGACTCTGAGCCCCAGGAGCATGAGCTGGTAGAGAAGAACCAAGCGTGTTGTCGAGCCTGCTAGACAGGTTCCTGGAGCAAGAGTGAGGAGATCGGGCCCCATCGTTGGGACACTTTAGGTAAGTCACTACCCTTTCACATGCCTCGTCTGTACAACAGGCTAACAGTACACAATGCTCCTGACCACCCAGGAGTATTGTGGAGTTTAAGTGTGATGCCATGTGGGAAAATAATCTATGGTTGTAGGTGGAAGGGAAGGACCAGTGCACTACATTAACGGACACAACCCAGATATCATAGAACTCTGCATGGTAGGCATTACATTAATGCCACACAAATGTCACATGTTTAGGCCAGGATCTTTTAAAATGTGGTCTGTGGACCACTTTATCAAAATTATCAGAGGTGCTTGTTGAAATTTCCAACTCTTGGGTTCACTCTAGGTCTGCTGAATCAAAATCAGGGAGGTGTTGTGGGAAGTATCACACAGTTAGTTCTGGCTCATCCTAGTAAAAAGGACTGCTGTGGACTTGCAACAAGGTGTTCTTAAAAGTTTGAATCTTTTTTTTCCTGACACATGGCTTGCAGGATCCTGACCAGGGGTTGACCTGGGCCCTTGGTAGTGAAAGCGCAGAGTCCTAACCACTGGACCACCAGGGAATTCCCAAAGTTTTGAATCTTTTGATGTCTAATTTCTTTTCAGTTTCTCCTGTTACTCAGTTTTTAATATGTGTCTACTCCTTTGTTTCAGATAAGGTAACAATTCCTTCATTTAAGTCAAACTTTTTTAGTGATTTATATGCGAGGCAGTAGACTAGGCATAGGGGAATGCAGCCCAGAGAAACAAGATAGACAGGGTCCCTGAAGCTTTCATTCTAGTTTGGGAAAACTGGCAATAGGCTGGCAAGTCCATAAGTGTGGCAATTTCATATGGAGATGAGTGCTTTGAAGAAAATAAACACATAAATAGAATAGAAAATGTTGGGTCAGGGGTTACTATCCATGGGGTTGTCAGTGAAGCTCTTTCTTAGGAAGTGACATTTGAGCTGAGTCCTGAACTACTTACAAGAAGATGCCAGGCCTGAGCAGGCCTTTTCATCAGCAGCCTTTCACTGTGTGAGCACCAGTTGTTCCTGGAGCAGATGACCAGCTTGAGTGACTGGAGCCTTGCAGGCAGAGTGCAGAGTGGTAGGAGATGAGGTCAGAAGGGCAGACAGGAGCCAATACAGTGACTGTCAGGTGAAGTGAAAGTATTTACACTCACACAGTTTATAAGTGGCAGATCTTGCATTTGGCCCTGGTCTGTCTCCAGAGCCCACACTCCTAACCAGTACACTTAGGAAGAAGAAAAAGACGTGCTGAGATATATTAGCCCAAAGTGACTGATATTAGGCCAGGGCCGTATCTGTTTGGGTGAAGAATATTCTTCAGTAGCTATTTTTCCATATACAAAGGGTATTTAAGAAAAATGAAAAGGTAATAATTATAAAAACAAAAAAGTAATAATTATTACAATTACTATGCATTAGACAAGTTGGCTGTTAAAATAATTATTTGGACTCCCATGGTGAATTCTGTTCTTTCTATGATCTAAGAGTGCTTTTCAAATGGGAATCTCATTGCTCTGTGTCTGGGGCCTCCCTGGTTGGGCCTCAGGGATGGTCTGATCCACTTGATAGGTGAGACCAGAGGAAGTGTGATGACTTACTCAAGGTCACCTAGAGTTAGTGGGTTAGGTCTGCCACTTGGGTGTCTCCTGTGTCCCACCCAGTTTTCTGTCCATCAGCCTATGTTCCTATGTGTAGTGAATCACTTTTCAAGGGCTCAGAGGATACATGCTTCTCTGAGGTTAACCTGAAGGTGACATAAGAAGATACTAAATACCTTCAAGTAAAAGGAAATGGGGTGTTGATTTTCCTCTCCTTAATCATATAACATATACCTCTTTTGTGTCTGGCTCCTTTCAATGAACATAATGTGTGTGTGATTTATATTATTGTTGTCTGTAATTGTAGATCATTAATTCTCATTGGTGTACAGTATTATATTGTGTGGATATTTCACAATATTTGTATCTGTAATAGGGATTTGGGTATTTTCCAGTTTTTGACTTATTGTAAACAATGTTGCTATGAATGATCTTGTACATAGCTTTTTGGACATTTATTTTCCTTCTCTTGGGCACCGACATAAGAAAGGCATTTCTGCGTCATAGGGTTTGTGTATGTTGAACTCAGTAGGAATTGCCAAGTAGTTTTCAAAGTGGTTTTATCAGGCTATATTCCTTATCCTCACCAACACTTGATATTTTCCATCTTTCTCATTTTTATTGTTCAGGTAAGCATGCTGTAGTATCTCATTGTGGTTTTAATTGTAATTTCTCTGAAGTCTTAAGTGTCATGTATTTAAAAAGGCCTCCTTGTTTTTTTTAACCTTCCAACTATTTGCTTAAGAAATTGCATCTTTTGTCCTGTGGAGTTTGCATTCTTGATTCTGCTGATTGTATCTTTATTGTGTTGTTTATGTTCTTCTGCCTTCCTCCCCTATTTCTGTAAAAGTGATGATTAGATTTAGAGGCTTGATCCAGTTCACATTTTTTGGCAAGAATGCTCCAGATAAGGTGTTGTACTACTTTTAGCCTTACACCAGGAGGCTCATTCTGTCTGGCCGTCTCTTCTGACACTAAATTGATCACTGGGTTCAGGTGTTGTCAACCTGATCTATCCATTATTAAATTTTCCCATCTGCTTTTTACCTCATGTTTTTTTGCAGCCTCCCAAAATAGTTGCCTAGATCTGCTTGTCATTAAAGTTTGTAAAAAGGTGATGTTCTAATTCTGTAATTTCTTTTGCATTTATTAGCCAGAATTCTACTATAAAAGGAACCTCCCCTCATCAACCTTTAGGTTATGCTGAGGTATAGTTTGCACAGGAAGGGAAGGATGAATGTTTTTAATTCTTTTGCAGTATTTCCACTTTTTAAAAGAATGAGAGTCATTTCCCTGGGATCCTCCAAAGGTGAGCAGTGAGTTGGTTTTATTTGTGTTTTGCTTTTCTTTTAGAATGTTATCATGACTCATAGACATTTGTATATTTGTCCATTGTAGTCATTATTTAACTTGATGTCAAATTGTTCTATCTTTGGCCAGTGGGAGACCCTTCAAGCTGGTTTATGAGTCTTTTTGACGTGCTTTCTGGTATGAGAGTGTGGTCTAGACACATGTGGTACAATTCCTTCTTTGGAGCTGGAATCAGCCATTTCTCCAAACTAGCCTGGTATCTTTCAGTGGGATATGTGTTTAGAGGATTCAGTCTGGGGACTAGAGTCATTCATTGCTACTTGATTGGTCATAGATGTTACGTCCTGAGAAACCCATTGTAAGTTGAAAATGCATTTAATACACCAAACCTACCAAATCTACCAAATCTAACCTACCTTAAACATTCTCAGAGCACTTATATTAGCCTACAGTTGGGCAAAATCATCTAACACAAAGCCTACTTTATAATAAAGTGTTGAGTATCTCAAGTAATTTATTGAATACTGAACTGGAGGTGAAAAGCAAAATGGTTGTATGGGTACAGAATGGTTGGAAGGGTATCGGTTGTTTACCCTAGTGATCTTGTGACTGACCAGGAGCTGTGGCTCGATGCCGCTGCCCAGCATTACAAGAGAGTATCATATTGCATATCACTAGCCTGGGGAAAGATCAAAATTCAAAATTTGAAATATGGTTTCTACTGAATACACATGGTGCTGTCTCACATCCTTTGGTTTCAACTTGAAGGACTCCCTTTAGCATTTCTTATAAGGTAGGTCTAATTATGATGAACTCCCTCAGCTTTTCTATATCTGGGAAGGTCTTTATTTCTCCTTCATTTTTGAAGGAAAGTTTTTTCAGATAAAGTATTCTTGTTTGGGATTTTTTTTTCTTTCAGCACTTTGAATATATCATCCCACTCCCTTCTGGTCTTCTGAGAAATCCACTTATAGTTTTTGGTACGTGGTCATCCACTTTCTCTTGCTTCTATCAAGATTCTCTCATTATCTCAACTTTTGACAGTTTGATTATAATGCCTGTTTGTGTTCATCCTAATTAAAGTCATCTGAGCTGCTTGAAGCTGGATGTCCATTTGTGAAATTTGTGGCCATTATTTCTTCAAATAAACTCTCTGCCCCCTTTTCTCTGTCTCCTCCTTCTTGGAATCCTGTAATGTATATATTGATCTTCTTGTTGGTGTACTGTAAGTCCCTTAAGCTTTCTTCACTTTTCTTCATTCTTTTTTCTTTTTGTTCCTCTGACTCCATAATTTCAAATGACCTATCTTCACATTTGCTGATTCTTTCTTCTGCTTGATCAAATCTTCTGTTGAACCCCTCTAACGAAATTTTCAATTCAATTATTGTATTCTTCAGCTGCAGAATTTGTTTGGTTCTTTTTTATAATTTCTGTATCTTGATATTCTCATTTTGTGCATGCTCATTTTCCTGATTTTGTTTAGTTGCCTTAGATGATTATTTTGAATTCGTCAGATAATTTGTAGATCTTCATTTCTTTATGACTGGTTTCTTGAGATTTATTTTGTTCCTTTGATTGGGCCAAGTTTCTCTGTTTCTCTGTATGCCTTATTACTTTTTTCTGGGATTTGTGCATTTGAAAAAGCAGTCTTCTCTCTCAGTCTTTATGGACTGGTTTTATACAGGGTAAGATCGTCTCCACTCAGCCTGGCTAGAGATTCTCGGGGCCTTGCAACCTTTATTTGATGATGCATCTTCTCTGGACTTGTTCATGTAATTTCTTAATTAGAGAGATTTGCTGGGCTTTTTTGTTTGAGTTTGTAATGTCTTTCTCCCTCTGGTGTCTGTCTGTGGTACTGCAGGTTCTCTGGTTGGACAATAGGCTGCAGAGCTCTCATTCGTTCTCAGGGGCCCCCAGGCATCCAAGGTACACTGGTTCCCTGTCAGTGCCTCCGGTCAGGTGAGACAGAAACTAATCCCTTGGGAAGCCCCAGAAGAGCCAGAATATTTGATGTATGGATCACTCTACTTTTCCTCCTGACAGAGAAGCTGCAAATTGGGCTTGGCTAATTGCGTGGTTAAACCAATGAACCTGGTTTCAGTTCAAGGGGCTTTATTTGGGAGAGAACAGAAGGAAGCATGTTATGAAACTACTTTCATCTCGTGACCTTAACTAAAATCCTGGGAAGTGGAGACATTGTCTGACTGCTAAATGTAAGGTTTATTTGAGAGACATACTTGCCCCTCTCCTAGGCATCTGTAATGTCCCTGAAGCTGCCCAATTGGGACTGTCATGTGGTAGATTCATGAACTACTTCTGGGACTATGCTATTACCTAATTCCTTTGGTTTAGGGATGTTCCTCTGATGTTCACTCTGATGCTGAGCCACTTTCCTGTGGAAAGGGCTAGGGATATTTATTTATTCTTATAATTTTTTTCACTTCCAAAATCAAGACACTTTTGATACAGATAAAAAATGGATAAAGCAGGAGAAGGAAAAATCATTAGAAACCCTTAAAAGTCTATTACTCATGGATAAGCACTGTTATCATTTGAATATTTATTTTCAGAAAATTTATTATGCAAATATAACTGCATATTTAAAGAATAGTTATGAGATGATATCCTAGTTACAGCTTTGTAAGCTGCTGTTTTTGACAAACATTATATTATGAAGGTCATTATAAGCCCACACAATAATAAAAATGGCAGTAGAAACACTAATGTTCAATTTAGGTATGATAAGAATGATTAATATTTATTGCCGACTTCCTCAGTGCCCAACACTGTTGTAAAGGCTAAACTTATACCTACTTGTTTCATCCTCACTATAACCTATGAGGAGACTTTAAACAGAAGGGGACACTGAGGCACAGCAAGGGCAGGACTAGCAAGTGCTGAGGCTTAGATTTGAACACAGGCTTGTGGCTCTTGAGCCCTTCATCTAACCAGTGTACATTACTGCCTTTCAGATGATAAGACCTTCAACCCTACTTTCAATCAGGGTAAAGCAAAATGAAACACAGTAAGATACCATGTTTTTTTCCTAGTTAACTAAGCAGAGATTTAAATACTGATAATAATTAGTGTGGTTTGGAATATGGGGACCTGTGACCTGTCCTACCAGTAGGGGCTCCCCCAACATCTTGTCTCCCTTCCTGTGCCTCTGGATGTTCCTTTTCTAAAGTTGAGTGGCTTTCTTGTAGGTTTCCTGTAGGGCTGAGAATGCTTAACTTTCTCTGCATTTTATTATTTTATATAAGTGAAAGTGTGTATTGTGGGGTGTTTATTATAGTAAAAAAATAAATAACATAAAACATTTTTATACTAAAAATTAATTAACATAAAAAGGAAATAAAATATCCTCAAACATACCACCAAAAGAAAAGCTCTGCTAAGGTTTTCATCTGTATTACATTCTTTCAGAAATTTTCTTATGCTGGTACTTATACATTTACACATGCATGCCTGGATTTACATATTTATGTACAAAAGATAAGCTCTCGTCCTACGTATGGTTTTGTGACCTGCTCATCTTCTATCAGCATACCTCCAAGGGTCAGTGATTGTGATTAAAAATCAGTCTATACCATAGGGATAGTAGAAATGCTCATACCCAATAAAGATAGAGACAAAGAAATAAAAGTGACTAAAATGCATTATAACCAAGTGTGTTTTAGGCATTGACTCATTTATGCTCACAGGTGTATTATGAATTAGATATGGTGTTTCATAGATGAAAAGCTGAGGGACAGAGACATAAGGACTTGGCTCAGGACAGCACAGATTGGGAACAGAGCATTTTGGGTTTGTACCTAGCTCCTCATGCTCCAGAACCTGGGAAACTGTCAAAGATTTGTTGTTATGTGAAAGGAGCAGTCTATACAAGCATACATATGTTAGATGGTCATTAAAAGTAATAGTATTCATATATTAATATATTTATATAAAATATCTGGACTTAGTGACAAAAAGGTAGCTTGTGACCTTGGTGAGAACACGTTCATTGCAATCATGGAGAGAGAAGCTACTGCGCAGTGAGATAAGGAGACAGTGGGAAATGGAATGTTAACAGGGAATGCAGAAAACTCTTTCTGGAACTTTGATGAGGGAACAAAGAGAGAGCTTTTAAAAAAATCAATTCCTTGAAACTTCAACAACTTTAAGAGTTAATGTGAAGGAGCCAGCTCATCTCAGAAATAACACTTGAATTTGCCCATACATGCATTTCTCTTTCTACCCTCTTATTTGAACCATGGAGTTAACAAGGCACTTTCAGTGGAATAGTATGGGCTCTAAAGCTCAATATATATTTAGTTTTAATGAACGGAAGAATGGGTAATTGTGTGTCAAAGAAATGTTAGTAACTCTTGGAATTTTGCCCCTCAGGGAGACAGCAGATGGCTGCAGTCCTGGTGTGATGTGGCTGGATGATGCATAATCTCAGGACCCCTGCACTGGTGAATATGGGGTGAGTCCCAAATTTTCCTATAAACATATTAACGTACAAAGCAGTCCAGGAGCAGCAGTTAGGCAAACACTATGGCTTGCTGCCCTGGTGCCATCTCTCACTGAGCTCACCAGGTGAGTCAAAGGCAAGCCTGTCTTCCCAGCGTGGGGAACTGGGTTAGGGTCTGCTCAGAGGAATGATATGGAGCAGCTCTTAGGAGATTCTGTAACACCAGAGAATGAAGAGAACCTACTATCTCAAACCCTTCAAGTCAACACATGTCAGAGAGATATTTGCTCCCTTCCTCTAGATGTATGTAATCTCTGTAGGAGAAACAGTGAGAAATTTTTCATAATTCCTGCCTTAGTCCCGAGGCTCAGGCAGCCCCTACTGTTGGATCCCAACATTTAAAAGGCACTGTAGTCCCACCACGTGCCATATACTCTGGGCAGGTTTCCTCATTCACCCCTCAGGACAGCTCTGTGACACAGATATCGTGAGTCCCACATCACAGATGCCCAAGCTCAGGCTGACAGAGCCTAGGTCACCTTGCCACATAAGTGGCAGGATGGGATGAGGTTCTATCCCTTTCCCTCCCTAGAGGACACAGAGCAGCCTTCCTTTTAGAAGATGGGCTTCCAGGGCTGTAGAAATGGTCGATCATACTCCCTGCTATTGTGGCCCCATGGGTACTCACTCACCAAACCCTCAGGGTGAGGAAGATGACAGAGGAGATGAAACTCTGCCCCTTGTGCCAAGAGACCTGGGTGTCTGGGTCACATCCATTGGCTGATCCCTGAAGCGGGGAGTAGGGCTCAGGTAGAAGCTCAGGTGTTGCCATTGAGACAGGTGATCTGGAGGGAAGGAAAGTGATATGTAAGGAAGTGCTTTAATAAATTGTACTGTTTTTTATTATAGTATAATTTTTTTAGAATGTTGTGTTACTTCTGCCGTACAGTGAAGTGAATCAGCTATATGTATACCTATATCCCCTCCCTCTTGGACCTCCCTCCCAGGGACCCCCCCATCCCCCACATCTAGGTCATCACAGAGCACCGAGCTGAGCTTCCTGTGCTTTATAGCATGTTCGTAATAGCATGTTCCTGCTAGCTATGTATTTTACGCATGGTAGTATATATATGTCAATCCTAATCTCCCAATTCGTCCCACCATCCCCTTCCCCCACTGTGTCCACATGTCCATTTTCTATGTCTACGTCTCTATTCCTGCCCTGCAAATAGTTTCATCTGTACCATTTTTCTAGATTCCACATATATGTTAATATACATATTTGTTTTTCTCTTTCTGGCTTACTTCACTCTGTATAACACACTCTAGATCCATCCACATCTCTACAAATGACCCAGTTTCATTCCTTTGTGTGGCTGAGTAATATTGCATTGTATATATGTGCCACATCTTCTTTACCCATTCATCTGTCATTGGACATTTAGGTTGTTTCCATGTCCTGGCTATTGTAAATAGAGCTGCAATGAACACTGTGGTCCATGACTATTTTTGAATTATGGTTTTCTCAGGATATATGCCCAGTAGTGGAATTGCTGGGTCATATGGTAGTCCTATTTTTAGTTTTTTAAGGAACCTCCAAACTGTTCTCCATAATGGCTGTATCAATTTACATTCCCACCAAGAGTGCAAGAGGGTTCCCTTTCCTCCACAACTTCTCCAGCATTTATTGTTTGTAGATTTTTTTAATGATGGCCATTCTGACTGGTGTGAGGTGATCCACATTGTAGTTTTGATTTGCATTTCTCTAATAATTTGTGATGTTGAGCATCTTTTCATGTGCCTCTTGCCCATCTGTATGTCTCCTTTGGAGAAATGTCTATTTAGGCCTTCTACCCATTTTTAAATTGGGTTGTTTGTTTTTTTGATATTGAGCTGCTTGTAAATTTTGGAGATTAATCCTTTGTCCGTTGCTTCCATTGCAAATATTTTCTCCCATTCTGAGGGTTGTCTTTTCATCTTGTTTATGGTTTCCTTTGCTGTTCAAAAGCTTTTAAGTTTCATTAGGTCCCATTTGTTTATTTTTGCTTTTATTTTCATTACTCGAGGAGGTGGGTCAAAAAAGACCTTGCTGTGGTTTATGTCAAAGAGTGTTTTTCCTATGTTTTCCTCTAAGAGTTTTATAGTGTCCAGTCTTACATTTAGGTCTTTAAACGATTTTGAGTTTATTTTTGTGTATGGTGTTAGGGAGTGTTCTAATTTCATTCTTTTACATGTAGCTGTCCAGTTTTCCCAGCACCACTTATTGAAGAGGCTGTTTTTTCTGCACTGTATGTTCTTGCCTCCTTTGTCATAAATTAGGTGACTATATGTGCATGGGTTTATCTCTGGGCTTTTTATCCTGTACCACTGATCAATATTTCTGTTTTTGTGCCAGTACCATACTGTCTTAATTACTGTAACTTTGTAGTATAGTTTGAAGTCTGGGAGCCTGATTCTTCCAGCTCTGTTTTTCTTTCTCAAGATTGCTTTGGCTGTTTTAGGTCTTTTGTGTTTGCATACAAATTGTAAAATTTTTTGTTCTAATTCTGTGAAGAATGCCATTGGTAATTTGATTAGGGATTGCATTGAATCTGTAGATTGCCTTGAGTAGTACCGACATTTTCACAGTACTGATTCTTCCAATCCAAGAACATGGTATATTTCTCCATCTGTTTATGTCATCTTTGATTTCTTTCCTCAGTGTCTTCTAGTTTTCTGAATACAGGTCTTTTGTCTCCTTCAGTCAGTTTATTCCTAGGTGTTTTACTCTTTCTGTTGCGATGGTAAATGGGATTATTTCCTTAATTTCTCTTTCTGATTTTTCCTTGTTAGTGTATAAGAATGTAAGAGATTTCTGTGCATTAATTTTGTATCCTGCAACTTTACCAAATTCATTGATTAGTTCTAGTAGTTTTCTGGTGGCATCTTTAGGATTATCTATCTATAGTATCATGTCATCTGCAAACAGTGACAGTTTTACTTCTCTTTTCCTATTTGTATTCCTTTTATTTCTTTTTCTTCTCTGATTGCCATGGCTAGGACTTCCAAAACTATGTTGAATAAGAGTGGTGAGAGTGGGCAACCTTGTCTTGTTTCTGATCTTAGTGGAAATGTTTTCAGTTTTTCACCATTGAGGATGATGTTGGCTGTGGGTTTGTCATATATGGCCCTTATTATGTTGAGGAAAGTTCCCTCTATGCCTACTTTCTGCACGGTTTTTTTTTTTTTTATCATAAATGGGTGTTGAATTTTGTCAAAAGCTTTCTCTGCATCTATTGAGATGATCATATGGTTTTTCTCCTTCAATTTGTTAATATGGTGTATCACATTGATTGATTTGCGTATATTGAAGAATCCTTGCATTCCTGGAATAAACCCCACTTGATCATGGTGTATGATCATTTTAACGTGCTATTGGATTCTGTTTGCTAGGATTTTGTTGAGGATTTTTGCATCTATGTTCATCGGTGATATTGGCCTGTATTTTTCTTTCTGTGTGACATCCTTGTATGGTTTTGGTATCAGGGTGATGGTGGCCTCATAGAATGAGTTGGGGAGTGTTCCTTCCTCTACTATATTTTGGAAGAGTTTGAGAAGGATAGGTGTTAGCTGTTCTCTATATGTCTGATAGAATTTGCATGTGAAGCCATCTGGTCCTGGGCTTTTGTTTGTTGGAAGATTTTTAATCACAGTTTCAATTTCAGTGCTTGTGATTGGTCTCTTCATATTTTCTATTGCTTCGTGATTCAGTCTTGGTGGGTTGTGTATTTCTAAGAATTTGTCCATTTCTTCCATGTTGTCCATTTTATTGGCATAGAGTTGCTTGTAGTAATCTCTCATGATCTTTTGTATTTCTGCAGTGTCAGTTGTTACTTCTCCTTTTTCATTTCTAATTCTATTGATTTGAGTCTTCTCCCTTTTTTTCTTGATGAGTCTGGCTAATGGTTTATCAATTTTGTTTATCTTCTCAAAGAACCAGCTTTTAGTTTTATCAATCTTTGCTATTGTTTCCTTCATTTCTTTTTCATTTATTTCTGATCTGATTTTTATGATTTCTTTCCTTCTGCTAACTGTGGGGTTTTTTTGTTCTTCTTTCTCTAATTGCTTTAGGTGCAAGGTTAGGTTGTTTATTCGAGATGTTTCCTGTTTCTTAAGGTAGGGTTTTATTGCTATAAACTTCCCTCTTAGAACTGCTTTTGCTGCATCCCATAGGTTTTGGGTCGTCGTGTCTCCATTGTCATTTGTTTCTAGGTATTTTTTTATTTCCTCTTTGATTTCTTCAGTGATCGCTTCCTTATTAAGTAGTGTATTGTTTAGCCTCCATGTGTTTGTATTTTTTACAGATATTTTCCTGTAATTGATATCTAGTCTCAGGGTGTTGTGGTCGGAAAAGATACTTGATACAATTTCAATTTTCTTAAATTTACCAAGGCTTGATTTGTGACCCAAGATATGATCTATCCTGGAGAATGTTCCATGAGCACTTGAGAAAAATGTGTATTCTGTTGTTTTTGGATGGATTGTCCTATAAATATATATTAAGTCCATCTTGTTTAATGTATCATTTAAAGCTTGTGTTTCCTTATTTATTTTCATTTTGGATGATCTGTCCATTGGTGAAAGTGGGGTGTTAATGTCCCCTACTATGAATGTGTTACTGTCGATTTCCCGTTTTATGCCTGTTAGTATTTGCCTTATGTATTGAGCTGCTTCTATGTTGGGTGCATACATATTTACAATTGTTATATCTTCTTCTTGGCTCAATCCCTTGATCATTGTGTAGTGTCCTTCTTTGTCTCTTCTAATAGTCTTTATTTTAAAGTCTATTTTGTCTGTTATGAGAATTGCTACTCCAGCTTTCTTTTGGTTTCCATTTGCATGGAATATCTTTTTCCATCCCCTTACTTTCAGTCTGTATGTGTCTCTAGGTCGGAAGTGGGTCTCTTGTAGACAGCATATATATGGGTCTTGTTTTTGTGTCCATTTAGCCAATCTGTGTCTTTTGGTGGGAGCATTTAGTCCATTTACATTTAAGGTAATTCTCGATATGTATGTTCCTATTCCCATTTTCTAAATTGTTTTGGGTTCGTTTTTGCAGGTCTTTTCCTTCTCTTGTGTTTCTTGCCCAGAGAAGTTCCTTTAGCATTTGTTGTAAAGCTGGTTTGGTGGTGCTGAACTCTCTCAGCTTTTGCTTGTCTGTAAAGGTTTTAATTTCTCCATCAAAACTGAATGAGATCCTTGCTGGGTATAGTAATCTTGGGTGCAGGTTCTTCTCCTTCATCACTTTTAGTATGTCCTGCCATTCCCTTCTGGCTTGCAGAGTTTCTGCTGAGAGATCAGCTGTTAACCTTATGGGGATTCCCTTGTGTGTTATTTGTTGTGTTTCCCTTGCTGCTTTTAATTTGCTTCCTTTGTATTTACTTTTTGACCATTTGATTCATATGTGTCTCGGTGTATTTCTCCTTGGATTTATCCTGTATGGGACTCTCTGTGCTTCCTGGACTTGATTAAATATTTCCTTTTGCATATTAGGGAAGTTTTCAACTATAATCTCTTCAAATATTTTCTCAGTCCCTTTCGTTTTCTCTTCTTCTTCTGGAACCCCTATAATTCGAATGTTGGTGTGTTTACTGTTGTCCCAGAGGTCTCTGAGACTGTCCTCAGTTCTTTTCATTCTTTTTTCTTTATTCTTCTCTGCAGTAGTTATTTCCACTATTTTATCTTCCAGGTCACTTATCCGTTCTTCTGCCTCAGTTATTCTGCTATTGATCCCATCTAGAGTATTCTTCATTTCATTTATTGTGTTGTTCATCATTGCTTGTTTCATCTTTAGTTCTTCTAGGTCCTTGTTAAATGTTTCTTGCATTTTGTCCATTCTATTTCCAAGATTTTGGATCATCCTTACTATCATTATTCTGAATTCTTTTTCAGGTAGACTGCCTATTTCCTCTTCATTTGTGAGGTCTGGTGCATTTTTATCTTGCTCCTTTATCTGCTGTGTGTTTTTCTGTCTTCTCATTTTGCTTATCTTCCTGTGTTTGGGGTCTCCTTTTTGCAGGCTGCAGGTTCGTAGTTCCCCTTGTTTTTGGTGTCTGTCCCCAGTGGCTATGGTTGGTTCAGTGGGTTGTGTAGGCTTCCTGGTGGAGGGGACTAGTGCCTGTGTTCTGGTGGATGAGGCTGGCTCTTGTCTCTCTGGTGGGCAGCTCCACGTCTGGTGGTGTGTCTTGGGGTGTCTGTGGACTTATTATGATTTTAGGCAGCCTCTCTGCTAATGGGTAGGGTTGTGTTCCTGTTTTGCTAGTTGTTTGGCATAGGGTGTCCAGCTCTGTAGCTTTCTGGTCATTTAGTGAAGCTGGGTGCTGGCGTTGAGATGGAGATCTCTGGGAGATTTTCGCTGTTTGATATTATTTGGAGCTGGAAGGTGTCTTTTGGACCAGTGTCCTGAAGTTGGCTCTCCCACCTCAGAGGCACAGCACTGACTCCTGGCTGCAGCACCAAGAGCCTTTCATCCACACGGCTCAGAATAAAAGGGCGAAAAAGTAGAGAGAAATAATTAGTAGAAGTAGGAAGAAAGAAAGAAAGAAAGAAAGAAAGAAAGAAAGAAGAAAAGAAGGAAAGAAAGAAAGAAAGGAGGGAGGGAGAGAGGGAGCGAGGGACAGTGGGAGGAAGGAAGGAGGGAAGGAAGGAAAAAAGAATGAAAGAATGAAGATAAAGTAAACTAAAATTAAGTAAAATATAATAAAGTTATTAAATTAAAAAATAATTATTAAGAAAAAAATTAAAAAAAAAAAACGGGCAGATAGAACCTTAGGACCAATGGTGGAAGTAAAGCTATACAGACAAAATCTCATATAGAAGCATACACACTCACAAAAAGAGGAAAAGGGGAAAAAATCATAAATCTGGCTCTCAAAGTCCATCTCCTCAATTTGGGATGATTCGTTGTCTAAAGGAGGGAAGGAAGGGAAGAAAGAAAGAAAGAAAGGAAAGAAAGAAAGAAAGAAAGAAAGAAAGAAAGAAAGAAAGAAAGAAAGAAAGGGAAAGAAAGAAAGAAGATAAAGTAAAATAAAGTTATTAAAATAAAAAATAATTATTAAGAAAAAAAATTTAAAAAAAAGGATGGATAGAACCCTAGGACAAATGGTGGAAGCAAAGCTATACAGACAAAATCTCACACAGAGGCATACACATACACACTCACAAGAAGAGGAAAAGGGGAAAAATCATGAATCTTGCTCTCAAAGTCCACCTCCTCAATATGGGTTGATTCGTTGTCTATTCACGTATTCCACAGCTGCAGGGTACATCAAGTTGATTGTGGAGCTTTAATCCGCTGCTTCTGAGGCTGCTGGGAGAGATTTCCCTTTCTCTTCTTTGCTCTCACCGGTCCCAGGGGCTCAGCTTTGGATTTGGCCCCGCCTCTGCGTGTAGGTCGCCAGAGGGCGTCTGTTTTTTGCTCAGACAGGACGGGGTTAAAGGAGCCGCTGATTCGGGGGCTCTGGCTCACTCAGGCCGGGGGGGAGGGAGGGGCACGGAGTGCGGGGCGAGCCTGCGGCGGCAGAGGCCGGCATGACGTTGCACCAGACTGAGGCACGCCGTGCGTTCTCCCACGGAAGTTATCCCTGGATCCCGGGACCCTGGCAGTGGCGGGCTGCACAGGCTCCCCGGAAGGGAGGTGTGGATAGTGACCTGTGCTCACACACAGGCCCCTTGGTGGCGGCAGCAGCAGCTTTAGCGTCTCCTGCCCGTCTCTGGTGTCCGCCCTTTTAGCCGCGGCTCGTGCCCATCTCTGGAGCTCCTTTAAGCAGCGCTCTTAATCCCCTCTCCTCGTGCACCAGGAAACAAAGAGGGAAGAAAAAGTCTCTTGCCTCTTCGGCAGCTCCAGACCTTTTCCCGGACTCCCTCCCGGCTAGCCGTGGTGCACTAACCCCTTCAGGCTGTGTTCACGCCGCCAACCCCAGTCCTCTCCCTGCGCTCCAACCAATGCCCGAGCCTCAGCTCGCAGCCCCTCCCATCCCCGTGGGTGAGCAGACAAGCCTTTTGGGCTGGTGAGTGCCGGTCGGCACCGATCCTCTGTGCAGGAATCTCCCTGCTTTGCCCTCCGCACCCCTGTTGCTGTGCTCTCCTCCACAGCTCCGAAGCTCCCCCGCTCTGCCACCCACAGTCTCCACCCGCAAAGGGGCTTCCTCGTGTGTGGAAACCTTTCCTTCTTCACAGCTCCCTCCCACTGGTGCAGGTCCCGTCCCTATTTTTTGGCTCTGTTTTTTCTTTTGCCCTACCCAGGTACGTGGGGAGTCTCTTGCCTTTTGGGAGGTCTGAGGTCTTCTGCCAGTGTTCAGTAGGTGTTCTGTAGGAGTTGTTCCACGTGTAGATGTATTTCTGGTGTATCTGTGGGGAGGAAGGTGATCTCCGCATCTTACTCTTCCGCCATCTTCCCCTCTTCCCCTAATTTTCTTTTTTTTGTGTGTGTGTGTGGTATCTTTTTTTTTTAACATCTTTATTGGAGTATAATTGCTTTACAATGTTGTGTTAGTTTCTGCTGTATAACAAAGTGAATAAGCTATACATATACATATATCCCCATATCTCCTCCCTCTTGCATCAATATCACAGGATATTGATTATAGTTCCCTATGATATACAGTAGGACCTCGTTGTTTATCCATCTTATATATAATAGTTTGCAGCTGCTAATCCCAAACTCCCAGCCTTCCCTGCCCACCACCCGTTGGAGCCACAGGTCTGTTCTCTGTCTGTGAATCTGTTTCTGTTTTGTAGATATGTTCATTTGTGTCGTGTTTTAGATTTCACATATAAGTGATATCATATGGCATTTGTCTTTCTCTTTCTGACTTACTTTGCTTAATATGATAATCTCTAGGTCCATCCATGTTGCCACAAATGGCATTATTTCATTCTTTTTTTATGGCTGAGTAGTATTCCATTGTATGTGTACCATATCTTCTTTATCCATTCATCTGTTGATGGACATTTAGGTTGTTTCCATGTCTTGGCTATTGTAAATAGTGCTGCAGTGAATATTGGGGTGCATGTATCTTTTCAAATTAGAGTTTTGTCTGGCTATATGCCCAGGAGTGGGATTGCTGGATCATATGGCAACTCTATTTTTAGGTTTTTGAGGAACCTCCATACAGTTTTCTGTAGTGATTGCACCAATTTACATTCCCACCAACAGTGTAGGAGGGTTCCCTTTTCTCCACACCCTCTTCAGCATTTATTATTTGTACTACCATTTCTTTGATACACAATTATCCACTCTTCCATTCACTAATAACTAAATATATATTGAGCTCAAAACCCATACTATTCCATTAGAGGCATCTCATTAACTCTAAAGTGGAGATAAGAGGGAAATATGGGAAAATTCAATGGTTAAATCTGAGATGATATGGCTCCTGCATATTAACTTTGAAACTTTCAAGGAACTGAAGGTTTTAAAAGAATCCTTCCTTGGGACCCTCATCTCCATGCAGCCACAAGCCTTTCTGTCTCCATCTCTGTCCCTGTCTCTGTCTATGTCTCTCGCTCTCTCTTTTCCTCTTTAAAATCAAACTTCCAGAGTTTTCTGCATTCCTTATTAACATCAGAAAGTTTTCTGCTTTCCCTGTAAACATTCCTCATTCGCACTGTCTCCTTGTCTCACTGTAGATCAATTCTGCCCCCATGATTGCAATGAACATGCTCATGTTGTTGATACAATGAACAACACCAAGGTCACAAGCTACTTTTTGTCACTAAGTCCAGATATTTTATATAAATATATTAATATATGAATACTACTACTTTTAATGATGCCCAATGTAAGTGTGCTTGTATAGACTGCTCCTATCACATAACAAATCTTTGACAGTTTCCCAAGCTCTGGAGCAGGAGGTGCTGGGTACAAATCCAAGCCGTCCTGCTCCCTAACTGTGCAGTCCTGGGCCAAGTCCTTGTTCTCCCTGTTTCTCAGTTTTTCATCTATAAAATGAGGATTGGTGGGACTTCCCTGGTGGTCCAATGGTTAAGACTTTGCCTTCCAATGCAGGGGGTATGGATTCGATCCTTGGTCGGGGAGCTAAGATTCCACATGCCTCGTGGCCAAAAAACCAAAACATAAAACAGAAGCAATATTGTAACAAATTCAATAAAGACTTTAAAAATGGTCCACATCAAAAAAATCTTTAAAAAAATGGGAATTAGCAACAATATAATCAATACATAAAAATCAATAGCACCTAGGGCTTCCCTGGTGGCGCAGTGGTTGAGAGTCCGCCTGCCGATGCAGGGGACGCGGGTTCGTGCCCTGGTCCGGGAAGATCCCACATGCCGCGGAGCGACTGGGCCCGTGAGCCATGGCTGCTGAGCCTGCGCGTCCGGAGCCTGTGCTCCGCAACGGGAGAGGCCACAACAGTGAGAGGCCCATGTACCGCAAAAAAAAAAAAAAAAAAAAAATCAATAGCAACTAAGAGAAATTTAGTCATATTAATCTTTAAAATATATCTTTTTTGGCATTACTGTCCCCATAGACATGAAAAAATAGGATACAGTCTGATGTTTATTCAATGACATTTGGGATATGTAGTTAGTGAGTGTATTAGTTTCCTTAGGGCTGCTGTAACTAATTATGTACCAGGAACTTCGTGGCTTAGAACAACAAAAATTCATTATCTCATAGTTTTAGAGACCAGAAATCTGAAATCAAGGTGTTGGCAGGGCCAAGCTTCCTCTGAAGCTTCCAGAGGAGAATTCTTCTTTTCCTCTTCCAGCTTCTGGTGGCTCCTGGCTTCCCTTGGTTTGTGGCAGCATAACTCCAGTCTCTGCCTCTCTCTTCACATGGCCTTCTCCCCTGTGTGTGTGAAATCTCCCTCCTTTCTCTTATAAGGACACTAGTCATTGGGTTTAGGGGCCATCCTAAATCCAATCATCTCTCGAGATCTTTAACTTATTTATATCTGCAAAGACCCTATTTCCAACTAAGGTATGGGGTTGTTATGATTTGGAAATATTGGGGGTCACACAATTTAACCCACTACAGTGAGATAAGTTACAAAATTAAATGTAAGATGAGATCTTATGCTTTGTATGTAAATATATAAATGTATGCATACATGTATAAATATATAATACCTGCATAGGAATAATTCTGGAGGAATATAATGCAGATGAAAACATTAGAAGAGCTTTTCTTTCAGTGCTGGGCTTTGAGGTATTATTATTTTGTTTACCTTTCTATATCACCTATTTTAAACTATAATAAATACGTATTGCTGTTGCAATTACATAAAATATTAAAATGGCTGGAGAAACATAAGCATTTTCTGCCCCAAGCACAGGAAAAACCATTCACTTTAGAATAGGAACATCCCAGAGACACAGGAAGGGAGCAAGATCTGGAGGAGCCCCTTCCACAATGTAACAGGACACAGGTCCTCAAATTCCAAACCACACTGATTAAAATCAATATTTTAAACTTTTGCCTAGTTAACTGAGAACAAAACCATGGGACCTTAATTAGTGTTATTTTGCTGTGCCCTGATGAACAGTAAGGTTGAGTGTCTCATGAGATGAGAAGCGCTAGTGTACACTAGTTAGATGTGGGGTTCAGCTGCCACACAGAATCCGTTCATATCCTTAGTCTTGTGACTGGCTAGCACTGCCATCACTGTGCCTCAGTTCCCTGATGGTTAGTCGGGCAACAGGAGCTCCTCCTCATAGGTTGTGATGAGGATTAAATGAGCAAGTACAGGTTTAGCACTTGCCACAGTGTGGGGAACTGAGGGAGTCAGCAGTTATAATTAAAATTCTTATGATTATCATATATAAATTGGCCATTAGTGTTTCTACTGCCATTTTTATTATTATGTGCATTTATATTGATTGGCATGAATTGACCTTCATAATATGATATTTATATTAAAAAGTCATTTTACAAAAGTTTAAGGATATTATCTCATTTACATTCTTAAATACAGTAACATTTGCAAAGTAAAATTTCTGAGAAAATATATGAAGAAACGGTAACAGTGCTTATTCATAAGTAGTAGGCTTTAAGGGTTTCAAACAATTTTTCCCGTCTCCTGCACTTTCTATTTTTATTTACAACAAAAGTGTCTTAGTTGGGCTTCCCTGGTGGCGCAGTGATTGGGAGTCCGCCTGCCGATGCAGGGGACACAGGTTCGTGCCCCGGTCCGGGAGGATCCCAGGTGCCGCGGAGCGGCTGGGCCCGTGGGCCACGGCCGCTGAGCCTGCGCGTCCGGAACCTGCATGTCCGGAACCTGCGCGGCCGGAGCCTGCGCGGCCGGAGCCTGTGCTTCGCAACGGGAGAGGCCATGGCAGTGAGAGGCCCACGTACCGAAAAAAAAAAAAAAAAAAAAAGAAAAAGTGTGTTAGTTTGGGAAGTGAAAAAATAAAAAACAACAACTCCAGCCCAGGAAACTGGTCAGCGTCAGAATGAGGAACATCCCTAAGCCAAGGGAATTAGGTAATCGCATGGTTCCAGAAGTAGTTCATGAGTATACCACATGACAGTCCCAACTGGGCAGCTTCAGGGACATAACAGATGCCTAGCGGAGGGGCAAGTATGTCTCTCAAATAAACCTTACATTCAGCAGTGAGACAATGTCTCCACTTCCCAGGATTTTAGTGAAGGTCAAGAGATGAAAGTAAATTTCACAGCATGCTTCTTTCTGTTCCCTCCAAATAAAGCCCCTTGAATTGAAAGCATTTTCATCAGTTTTGCCACCCATTTAGCAAAGCAGTAAGTGCCACAGGGGAGGGAAAGGGTGAGGAACTGCATGAGATCACCCAGCACTCGGCCCCACAGTTTCCAGAGGGGAGAATTCAGGGGAAGTTTAGTCACAGGATCATTCAGGTAAGTCCCCAGGAACAATCAACACAGGTGAATGAAAACACCTTTGAAGTACTTCCTTGTGCAAATAAAAATAATAAAAGGAAAGGAAAATATACACATGGCCAACACTTGTAATACAAATTCAGCTCAAGTTCTAAACAGCCTGCCTCCCTAAACCAACTGAAGGATCTGGGTGTTAATCTGGACACAGGAAAACTAACTCCCTGCAATCAGTCTTCTTTCATCCGGTTGGCTCATATTAGGTTCTAGATGTACAGGCCTAGATAAACAACAGTGTGAATGAAAGACAGAAAATTAGGCCTGGACAAAGGGAAGAAGTTTCATGTTCAGGAGACACTGCATCATTGTTTTGGGCTACCTGGCACCTGGGAACTCTAAGATTTTGACACCGCGGATAAAAAAGTGACTGAAAATAGTATGTGGTGGATAATAGTATTCTATTGGTGCCACCTACAGCATATAAAGTGAGACAATGGGTGTGTCCATTTTAGAAACTCTAGAAAGAGAATTCACATGGCAAGGAAGCATAAATGGCAGGCCACACTGTTGAGAGGTGAATGTGGATTTGTCCTCCTTATGTTTCTTCCTTTCTCCTTTTCCATTAGGGAGCCAGGCATCTATGAGTAAAACATGCAACAAAGCAACACTATACTTCACTTGAGGAGAAAATGTAAAGAAAGATTTCAAGAGTAAAACCCCCCATATCTTGATAACGGTTACCTCTGGGAAATCATAGAAGGGTGCACCAGTGACTTTCACCTCTACATGTAATGTTTTATTTCTTAATGTGAGTATACTGAAGTCTGATATACTATTTTCTTTTTTTTTAAAGAAGGTGTTTTTAAAAATTTTTATTTATTTTTAAATTTTTTTACAGTTCTAGAGGTCAAGATCATGGTGCTAGCATGGTTGTTTCTGGTGTGGTGAGAGATCCCCGGTGCCTGTTTTTGTTTTGTTTTGGCTGCACTGCACAGCTTGTGGGATCTTAGTTCCCCGATCAGGGATTGAACCTGGGCCACAGAAGTGAAAGTGCAGAGTCCTAACCATTGGCCACCAGGGAATTCCCTGATATACTATTTTCTATACTATCTCTATGCCTGAAATATTTCCTACCAGCCGCTGTTTTCATGAGCTTTATTTTGTTATTTTTTATCTTTTTGGCTGTGCCGCACAACATGCAGGATCTTAGTTCCCCAACCAGGGATCGAAACCACGCCCCTTGCAGTGGAAGCACAGAGTCCTAATCACTGGACTACCCAGGAATTCCTCCATACGCTTTAATTTTGATTTTGAAGATGATCCATACTAATTTAGAAAAAGTGAAAACTATAGCCAAACCCAGATATTAATAAACAATTTGCCATCTACCACTCATTAAGTTTTTTTAAAAAAATATCATGTTTGGGGCTTCCCTGGTGGCGCAGTGGTTGAGAGTCCGCCTGCCGATGCAGGGGACACGGGTTTGTGCCCCGGTCTGGGAAGATCCCACATGCCGCAGAGCGGCTGGGTCCGTGAGCCATGGCCGCTGAGCCTGCGCGTCCGGAGCCTGTGCTCCGCAACAGGAGAGGCCGCAACAGTGAGAGGCCCACGTACTGCAAAAAAAAAAAAAAAATCATGTTTGTGCATTTCCTCCCTATATTAGATTTCTAGGGCTTTCATAACAAAATACCACAGACTGGGTGGCTTAAACAACAGAAATTTATTTTCTCAAAGTTCTGGAGGCTAGAAGCCCAAGGTAAAAGTTTCAGTAGGTTTGGTTTCTCCTGAGGCCTCCCTCCTTGGCTGACAGATGCCCACTTTCTTGCTGTATCCTTACGTGGTCATTCCCAGGTCTGTGTTTTCTGTGTCCTAATCTCCTCCTTTAAGGAGACCAGCTATATTGGTTTAGGGCCCTTCCATATGAACTTATTTTACCTTAATAACCTTTTTAAAGGCCATATCTCCTCAAACAGCCACATTCTGAGGTACTAGGGGTTAGGATTTCAACATGAATTTTGGGTAGATACAATTCAGTCCATAACTCTCTCCTTATAGTCTCCATGTATGCATAAGTAATGCATAGACATTACATTTGGGTCTCATCTATTTGGAGACTCAACATTTGCTAAAGATCATGAAACCAGTAATTAAATGTGCCCAAGTTTTCCCCCCACTCTAACCATTGGGCTATGCAATGTTTTTCTGTGTTAGGGCTGAGACCAGACAGGGAAAATGACTATCCATGGTCCTGTAGGCAAAAACCAATCTGATATTTGGGACTCAAGTCTCCTGTTTTCAGTCTATTGTACAGCAGACCCATCCTTATACTCTGTTATTGTCCTTTCTCCTTTCTGGGGATTAATGGGAGGCTGCTATTCCAATGTCAAAATGAAAGGTAAAAAAGATCAGCACCCATCAAATAAAAAGTAATGATATCTGATAAGGGGTTAATATCCAAAATATTTAAGCAACTCATACAACTCAACAGCAAAAAAATCCCAAACGACCTGATTTAAAAAAAGGGATCTGAAAAGAAAATTTTCCAAAGAAGACATAGAGAAGGTAACAAGTACATGAAAAGATGCTTAGCATCATTAATTATTAAGGAAATGCAAATCAAAACCACAATGATATATCACCTCACACCTGTCAGAATGGCGATTATCAAAAAGACAAGTAATAACAAATACTGGCGAGGGTGGGAGAAAAGGGAACCCTTGGGCGCTGTTGATGGGAATGTTAATTGGTGCACATACTATGGAAAACATCATGGAAGTTCCTCCAAAAATTAAAAATAGAATTATCACATGTTCCAGCAATTCCACTTTCTTGGGATATTTATCCCAAGAGAATGAACACACTGACTTAAAAAGATATCTGCACCACCATGTTAACCTGCAGTATTATTTACAATACGCAAGACATAGAAACAATCTAAGTGTCCATCGATGGGTGAATGGATAAAGAAACTGTTTACATACAACGGAAAATTACTCAGCTTTAAAAAAGGACGAAATCTTGCCATTTGGGACAAAATTGATAGACCGTGAGGGCATCATGCTGAATGAAATAAATCAGATAGAGAAATACAGATACCATAAGAACTCTGTTATATATGGAATGTGAAAAACAAAAAATGAAAACAAAAAGCAAGCAAACCAACAAACCTGAGCTCATGGATATAGAGAACAGATTGGTGGTTGCCTGAGGTTGGGGGTGGGGATGGGCGAAATGGTTGAAGGGGGTCAAAAGGTACAAACTTTCAGTTGTGAAATAAGTAAGTCAGGGGATGTAATGTACAACATGAAGACTACAGTTAAAAATACTGTATTGCATATTTGAAAGTTGCTAAAGAGAATGGATCTTGAAAGTCCCTATCACAAGAAAAGAAATTGTAACTATGTTCAGTTGATGGATGTTAACTAGACTTATGTTGTGATCATTTCACGATATATATATATATATATATAAATATAAATATTGAATCATTATATTGTACATACACACAAAATAATGAGGGGATGATTTGCTTCTTCCTCACCATAATTAGCTAACTCATCTACAAAGAAATGGCACAGAAGCTAATCAATCATATAAATATGTATACATTTCTTTTCCTGCTACTGCAAATCCCAATGATCTCTATGAATTGTTCATGTGTAAGTCATCTCTTTTGTTGGGGGAGAACACAGGAGAAACCATACATACATTTGTTGAAGTTTTACATTAGTATGTGTTAGATATCATCTATTGGGTTTTTTTTGAAGTATAATTGATTTACATTATTATGTTAGTTTCAGGTGTACATCAAAGTGATTCAGTTATATATATATATATATATATATATATATATATATATTCTTTTTCTTTACATTCTTTTCCATTACAGGTTATTACAAGATATTGAATATAGTTCCCTGTGCTATACAGTAGGTCTTTGTTGTTTATCTATTTTATATAGAGTAGTGTGTATCTGTATCTGCTAATGCCAAACTCCTACTTGCTTTCTCCCCCCGCTTCCCCTTTGGTAACCACCAGTCTGTTCTCTATGTCTGTGAGTCTGTTTCTGTTTCATAGATAAGTTCATTTGTGTCATATTTTAGATTCCACATATAAGTGATGTTATGTGATATTTGTCTTTGTCTGACTTCACTTACTATGATAATCTCTAGATCATCCATGTTGCTGTAAATGGTGTTAATTTATTCTTTTTTATGGCTGAGTAGTATTCCACTGTATATATATCACATTTTTTAACACCTTTATTAGATTATAATTGCTCTACAATGGTGTGTTAGTTTCTGCTTTATAACAAAGTGAATCAGCTATACATGTACATATATCCCCATATCACCTCCCTCTTGTGTCTCCCTCCCACCCTCCCTATCCCACCCCACTAGGTGGTCACAAAGCACTGAGCTGATCTCCCTGTGCTATGAGCCTGCTTCCCACTAGCTATCGGTTTTACGTTTGGTAGTGTATATATGTCCGTGCCACTCTCTCACTTCATCCCAGCTTCCCCTTCCCCTTCCCCATATCCTCAAGTCCATTCTCTAGTAGGTCTGTGTCTTTATTCCCGTCTTGCCCTTAGGTTCTTCATGACAAGAAGGAAATAAAAACAAATAATAATAAAACAACAACAAAACAAACAAAACATTAAAAACTAGTAATAATTTTATTTTCCTGGGGTCTCAGCTGTCACTACCCTTGCCCCTACCATGAGTCACAGCCACCCTCCACCTCCCTACGAGGCCCTCCAAAACCTCTAGGTAGGTGTCTGGTCCCTCTGTGGGCACTGTAGGGGCAGCTCAGACTCTGACCTGGCCCATCTCCTGTGTGTACTAGTCCCCAAAGCCCACAGCTGCTAGAACTAGACCGGTTTCAGTTTGGGGAACACTCATTGTCCATTCAGATATTCCATAGATGCAGGGTTTACCAAGCTGATCATGGGGATTTAATCTGGTTTGTGCAGCTTCATGGAAAGATTTTTGTTCCTCTTCCTTAATCACCCTGCCCCTGGGGCTCAGCTGTGTTTTTTGCCCCACCTCTGCCTGTGGGCTACCCACATTATTCTGCTCCCGAGGCTTCCCTGGAGCACTCAGGTCTGCCCCGGCAAGGGCAGGGTGTGGAGATGGCACAACTGCCTGGGTCGCAGGGGCCCCGGTGGCGACAGCTGCGTGAGAAAGCCAGCGGCCACGTGTGCGAGAGATCCAGCCCTAGTGGGAGCCTTTCCTAGTGCCTGGCAGCAGGTGTGAGAAGGCCCGCCCTGGTGGGAGCTTTTCCTAGCACCTGGCGGGGAGGGGTCGGTGCGTGGAGAAAGAGGCTGCAATGGTGACTCCACCCCCTGCGTGTCATTCAACAGTGGAGCCTTGCTTCTATGGCAGTCTGGGTTTCCTCCACAAGCATTCCCGGTTGTGGATTTCCTCCCTCCCATCCCCTCAGGCTGTCTCCTCACAGGCAACAGCAGTCCTCCCCACAGTTTGCTCTCCAATCCCCAGGTTCCAGCTCTCAGACCCCATGTATGGTGGACACACATCCCAGTCTGGGGCGCACAGGGCTGTGGCACGGACCATCTGTGTAAGTCTCACTCTGTCCTGTCTTCCATAGACCGGCTGTTTCACCCTTCTCCAGCAGCCTCAGATGCTCCCCCTTCTGTCCCAACTGATTTCCCCATTGGTGAGGGGGCTTCCTCGGATGCAGGAACCTCCCCTCTGCTTTAGCTCCCACCCCCCTAGGGGTGCAGATCCCATCCTGCCTCCTCTCCTCTTCTTTTTCCCTTCTTTCTTTCATCTTACCCAGTTATGCAGGGATCTCTCTTGTCCTTTCCAGTGTCCAAGGTCTTTTGCTAGTGTTCAGCTGATGTTCTGTGAGAATTGTTTAATCTGTAGATGTATTCTTGATGCATTTGTGGGGAGAGATGAACTCCACATCCCCCTACTCCTCTGCCATCTTGGCTTCCTTCATGATTACTGTTTTTGATACCATATTTTACACTTAAGTGTTTTGTGTAGCCCTTAACTGCTTATTGTGGATACAGATGATTTTAATACTTTTG
The DNA here is from genome assembly GCF_011762595.2 of Tursiops truncatus. NCBI lineage: Eukaryota > Metazoa > Chordata > Mammalia > Artiodactyla > Delphinidae > Tursiops > Tursiops truncatus. Next base: position 41,617,862 of record NC_047055.1, read on the forward strand.
TCTTTTAACCTCCCTACTAACTTTGTGTGTGTGAATGATTTCCTACCTTTACTGTATGTTTGCCTTTGCCAGTGAGCTTTTCCATTCCATAATTTTCTTGTTTCTAGTCGTGACCTTTTCTTTTTCACCTAGAGATATTCCTTTAACATTTGTTATAAAGCTGGTTTGGTGGTACTGAATTATTTCAGCTTTTGCTTATCTGTAAAACTTTTGATTTCTTCATTAAATCTGAATGAGTGCCTTGCTGGGTAGAGTATTCTTGGTTGTAGGCTTTCCCTTTCATCACTTTAAATATTGCACCACTCCCTTCTGGCCTGCAGAGTTTCTGCTGAAAAATCAGCTGATAGCCTTATGGGAGTTCCCTTGTATGTTACTTTTGACTTTTCCCTTGCTGCTTTTAGTCTTCTCTCTTTATCTTCAATTTCCGTCATTTTGATTACAATGTGTCTTGTTGTGTTCCTCTTTGGGTTAATCCTGTATGGGCCTCTTTGGGCTTCCAGGACTTGGGTGACTATTTCCTTTCCCAGATTAGGGAGGTTTTTGGCTACTATCTCTTCAAATAGTTTCTTGGGACCTTTCTCTTTCTCTTCTCCTTCTGAAACCCCTATAATGTAAATGTTAGTGTGCTTGATGTTGTCCCAGAGGTCTCTTAAACTGTCCTCATTTCTTTTCATTCTCTTTTCTTTTTTATGTTTTTCAGCAGTGATTTCCACAACTCTGTCTTCCTGCTCACTGATCCGTTTTTCTGAATCATTTAGTCTACTTTTGAGTCCTTCTAGTGTATTTTTCATTTCATTTATTATATTCTTCATCTCTGTTTGGTTGTTCTTTATATTTTCTAACTCTTTATTAAAACCTTCTAACTTCTCACTCTGTGCATCCATTCTCCTCCCAAGTTCTTTGATCATCTTTACAATCATTACTCTGAACTCTTTCTCAGGTAGATTGCCTATCTCCACTTCACTTAGTTCTTCCAGGGTTTTAACTTTATCCTTTGTCTGGAACATATTCCTCTGCAGCCTCATTTTGTCTAAGTTGCTATTTGTATTTTTATGTATCTGGTAGGTTAGTTATGTTTCTCAGCCTTGGAGAATTCACCCTCTATAGGAGGCATCCTATGTGTCCCAGCAGTGCACTCCCCTCTCATCACCCAACATATATGCTCTAGGGGTTCCCCCTAAGAGGGATGTATGGGTCCTTTTGTTGTGGTGGGCTGACTTTGTGGGTGGCCTGGTAGGCCTGGTTGGCCCTAGTCTGGTTGGTTGCCAGGTCCTGCCTTGTACTGATGCTGCTGGCTGCTGTTTAGCAGGGTCTGATCATGAGGTGGCTCATTGAGGAATCCTAGGGGGCCCCAGGGCTAGTGCTGGCTCACTGGTGGGTGAAGCCAGTGTCCCAAAGCCTCTGGGGCTATTGCTCACCCATTGGCAGGTGAAGCTAGATCCTGGGGTTAGTGCCACACTAGTGGCAGGCAGAGCTGGTTTCTGGAGTCTGGCTGCAGGGCCCAGGGATCCCAGAACTTGTTTCAGATCATTGATGGGGGAGGGTGGTTCCTGACACAGTTGGGTATGGGGTCCGGGGTGTCCTGAAGGTTGCGTAGGCCTGTTAGCATGCAGGGTCAGGGCCCAGCTGGTACTGGGGTAGGGTCTGGCCTGCATGGTGGGATTGTAGTTTTCTTACTTCTGCTGTCTACCCCCTGGTGGTTGAGGATGGTCTAGAGGTTTGTGTAGGCTTCCTGGTGGGAGGGTCTGATGCCTGTCCACTGCTCAGTGGAGCTTGATCTTGGCACTCTGGTGGGCTAGGCTGTGTCTAGGGGTGTGTCCAGAGGTAGCTATGGGCTCTTTATCCTTTAGGCAGCCTGTCTGCTGATGGATGGCACTGTGTCCTGACCCAGTTGGATATTTGGCCTGAGGTGTCCCCGCACTGTAGCCTATAGGCTGTTGGTTGACACCAGGTCTTGGAACTAATGAGCCAATATATCAGCTGCCAGGAGTGTTCACAGGGTTGAATATTCCCCAGTATGTCTGACACCATGTCCATGTCCCCAGGGTGAGCCACAGCCACTCCCCCCGCCACCTCTACAGGAGACTCTCCAAGCCCAGCAGGTAGGTCTGGCCTAGGCTCCTATCAAATCAATGCTTTTGTCCTGGCCCCGGCACGTGTGAGATTGTGTGCGTCCTTTAAGACTGAAACCTCTATTTCTGCCAGCCCTGTGGGGCTCCTGCAATTAAGTCCCATTGGCTTACAAAGACAAATCCTGGGGACTTGTCTTCCTGGTGCCAGACCCACAGGATGGGGAGCCAGACGTGGGGCTCAGAACTCTCACTCCTGTGGGAGAACCTCTGCAATATAATTATTCTCCAGTTTGTGGGTCACCCACCCATGGGGTATGGGATTTGATTATATTGTGAATACGCCCCTCCTACCCATCTTGTTGTGGTTCCTTATGTCTTTAGTTGTAGAAGATCTTTTCTGGTAGGTTCCATTTTTTTTCATTGATGTTTTTTCTGCAGATAGTTGTGATTTCGGTGTGCTTATGAGAGGAGGTGAGCTCAGGGTCTTTCTACTCCACCATCTTGGGTGCTCTCCTCCACCCTGGGTTGTTTCTATGTCTTGCCTATTGTAAATAATGAACAATGTACTATGGACATTGGGGTACATGTATCTTTTCGAATTAGTGTTTTATTTTTTCTGGATATATATCTAGGAGTAGAATTGCTGTATCATATAGTAGTTCTATTTTTAGTTTTTAAGGAACTTCCATATTATCGACCATAGTGGCTACACCAATTTATATTCCCAGCAACAGTGTATGAGGGCTCCCTTTTCTTATTGGTTTGTTAATTTCTCCTCACAACAGACCTGCGAGGTAGGTATCAATGTACCATTTTATAGATGACCCACTATAGTGTCACACACATCTACTTAGAGGCTGTTGTGTAATCCCACTGCTCCTTGAAGAATTCATGTGTATAAAAAGAATGAAAGGACATATAGGTAGCTTTCACTTCCTGCTTACTCCTGCATCTGCATCTCATTTCTTTATTAAATATGAATTATGTGTCTACTGTGTACCAGGCATGGTCAGTCCAATTCCACATCTGCATCCCATACCTTCCCCCTCCTGATCAGTAGATCTGGGTAACTGGAAACATCCACAGGCAGCAAGGTGGATGCTAGTGCGCACACCATGTGGTGGTGAGGTATGACCTCAAAGGGACTCCATTCCAAACAAGTTTAGTCCAAGCTTCACCCTGAGTCCAGGAAACCTGGCATCTAAACAGGGAATAATGCTGTTGAGAGGAGAGAGGTTGTACTTGGGAAACCGAGGCAACTCATAACCCACACCTTTGTTCTCTTGAAGAGCCCTAAGAGGCTACTACATTCTCCTGACAAGATTTCCCTCCCAGAAGGACAGTGAATGTCAAGGTAATAACACTGTGTGGTTTCAGTCTTGGTTCTGTCATGGGTGCAAGCTAGAGGGTTATTTTCTCTTAGCTCTTGGCCAGGTTGCATGATAGATTTCGAGAGTGATTTTGTGTCTGTCTTATCTCTAGGAGGGTGGTCCCTCCCATTTAGTTATCTGAGGGGCCCATCAGAGGTGACATGGAGTTTCTGCTTCATTTAGGACCTTGTCTCCCAGTGGTGGGGGCCTGGACCCAGATCCACAGGAGACAGAAAGCATAGAGACCAAGTTCTCAAAGACAAGCCCAGACCGGGACCCTGATCTGCACATCTAAGTCTCCTGATTTAGTGGGTAGTTTTCACAGATTTCTCACAAGATGGACCTCCCCTCTGGGTTGCTCTTATGCCTGACATGTCCACCAACAGAGGGCTGGATGATCACCTATGCTCCATCTACATCTGGTGGATTATGCAGTTATAGAAGCAATGAGGACTCCCTCTCTGTACTGCTACAGAGTCATCTCCAGGATATATTGTTCAGTGAAAAACCAAGGTGCACAAAATTGTGTAGAGCTGCTGCTGTCTAATACAGTAGCCACTAGCCATACTTAACTATTTACAATTTAATTAGATTAAATTAAATAATTTAAAAGTTAGTTCCTCAGTCACAGTAGACACATTTTAGGAGCTCAGCCTCTTAAGTAGCCAGTGGCTACTGTGTGGGACACACAGATACACAGCATTTTCATTTCTGCAGAAATTTCTATTGCACAGCACTGGATTATAATATGCCACCTTTTATGTATGAAAAGGGGAGAAAACTAATATACATGTTATAATTGATTATATTTTTTGGAAAGGTTAAAACAAAACTGATATGAATGATTTCTTATAGGTGACAGAAGAGCAGCCCAGGATGGAAGGACATGATACATAGTTTCATAACAAATATAATACATATTTACCAGCTCCATGCACTTAAAGGACAAGAAACAAGAACAACCCAGTAGCAATGAGCAACTCTTGTCCCAGACTGAATGTTATAAAAACATTTCCCACTAAAAGGAACCAGGTTTCCTTAGAGAAATGGCTGATACCAGGTCTGGATAGGGATTGTACCAGATGAGTCTAGACCAGATTCCATTACCAGAAAGTATGTCAAGGACACAAAAGACACAAACAATGGGGGTTACAGAGACTGAGGAAGGAAGAATTTGAACACCAAAAACATTAATGACTGCAATGTATTAAAACATGAAATATATGAACATCTATGAAAGAACAAATAAAACCAACTCGCTGTTCACCTTTGGAGGATCCCAGGGAAACAAATCACTATTTTTGAAAGTGGAAATACTGTAAAAGAATTAAACATTCATCGTTCCCTTCTGTGTGGACCAGACCTCAAGGTAACCTTGTGGCTAAGGAGGGGAAGTTTGTTTTATAGAAGAATCCTAGCTAATAAATTATAAAATTAAAACATCATCCTTTACAACCACTAATGAAATGTAGATCTAGGCCATAATTTTTAGGGGGCTACAAAAGCCATGAGTTAAAAGGCAGATGGGAAATTTCATAATGGGTGGACCAGGCTGATAGCACCTGGACCCAGTGATCAGTCTCAAGGGCACAGGAGGAGAGACAGCCTGACATGATGAGGCTCCTGACATAGGGCTATAAGAAGTACACCACTTCTCAGGTACTCTTTCCACAAATCTGAATCCGAACAAGCCTCTATATGTACAGTAATTACCAATTTAAAGGAAATAGGATGGGCCAGAGGAACAGAACAAACAGCACAATAGAGATACAATCAGCATAATTCAGAATGCAAACTTTCACATGAAAAAGATCCAGTTGAAGTAAATAAATGGAGATTAAAAGTAGAGGAGGGTATTTGGATGTAAAGAGACTTCAGATTTTAGAGAAATTAAACTTTAAACCACATAATATTCCACCACGTGCCTACAAGAACAAAAACAACTGAGAAAGACGGAAAATAGCAAGTGTTGGCAAGGCTATGGAGCAGAAGAACTCTCACACACTGCTGGTTGGAATATTTTTTTTAATTATTATTTTTTTACATCTTTATTGGAGTATAATTGCTTTACAATGGTGTGGTAGTTTCTGCGTTACAAGAAAGTGAATCAGTTATACATATACATATGTCCCCATATCTCTTTACTCTTCCATCTCCCTCCCTCCCACCCTCCCTATCCCACCCCTCTAGGTGGTCAAAAAGCACCGAGCTGATCTCCCTGTGCTATGCGGCTGCTTCCCACCAGCTCTCTATTTTACGTTTGCTACTGTATATATATCCATGTCACTCTCTCTCTTTGTCACATCTTACCCTTCCCCCACCCCATATCCTCAAGTCCATTCTCTAGTAGGTCTGTGTCTTTATTCCTGTCTTACTCCTAGGTTCTTCATGACATTTTTCTTTCTTAAATTCCATATATATGTGTTAGCATATGGTATTTGTCTTTCTCTTTCTGACTTACTTCACTCTGTATGACAGACTCTAGGTCCATCCACCTCATTACAAATAGCTCAATTTCGTTTCTTTTTATGACTGAGTAATATTCCATTGTATATATGTGCCACATCTTCTTTATCCATTCATCCGATGATGGACACTTAGGTTGTTTCCATCTCCGGGCTATTGTAAATAGAGCTGCAATGAACATTGTGGTACATGACTCTGTTTGAATTACGGTTTGCTCAGGGTATATGCCCAGTAGTGGGATTGCTGGGTCATATGGTAGTTCTATTTGTAGTTTTTTAAGGAACCTCCATACTGTTCTCCATAGTGGCTGTACCAATTCACATTCCCACCAGCAGTGCAAGAGTGTTCCCTTTTCTCCACACCCTCTCCAGCAATTATGGTTTCTAGATTTTTTGATGATGGCCATTCTGACTGGTGTGAGATGATATCTCATTGTAGTTTTGATTTGCATTTCTCTAATGATTAATGACGTTGAGCATTCTGTCATGTGTTTGTTGGCAGTCTGTATATCTTCTTTGGAGAAATGTCTATTTAGGTCTTCTGCCCATTTTTGGATTGGGTTGTTTGTTTTTTATAATTGAGCTGCATGAGCTGCTTTTAAATTTTGGAGATTAATCCTTTGTCAGTTGCTTCATTTGCAAATATTTTCTCCCATTCTGAGGGTTGTCTTTTGGTCTTGTTTATGGTTTCCTTTGCTGTGCAAAAGCTTTGAAGTTTCATTAGGTCCCATTTGTTTTTTTTTGTTTTTACTTTCATTTCTCTAGGAGGTGGGTCAAAAAGGATCTTGCTGTGATTTATATAATAGAGTGTTCTGCTTATGTTTTCCTCTAAGAGTTTGATAGTTTCTGGCCTTACATTTAGGTCTTTAATCGATTTTGAGCTTATTTTTGTGTATGGTGTTAGGGAGTGATCTAATATCATACTTTTACATGTACCTGTCCAGTTTTCCCAGCACCACTTATTGAAGAGGAGCTCCTTTCTCCACTGTACATTCCTGCCTCCTTTATCAAAGATAAGGTGACGATATGTGTGTGGGTGTATCTCTGGGCTTTCTATACTGTTCCATTGATCTATATTTCTGTTTTTGTGTCAGTACCATACTGTCTTGATTACTGTAGCTGTGTATAGTCTGAAGTCAGGGTGCCTAGTTCCTCCAGCTCCGTTTTTCGTTCTCAAGATTGCTCTGGCTATTCGGGGTCTTTTGAGTTTCCACAGACATTGTGAAATTTTTTGTTCTAGTTCTGTGAAAAATGCCAGTGGTAGTTTGATAGGGATTGCATTGAATCTATAGATCGCTTTGGGTAGTAGAGTCATTTTCACAATGTTGATTCTTCCAATCCAAGAACATGGTATACCTCTCCATCTGTTTGTATCATCTTTAATTTCTTTCATCAGTGTCTTATAATTTTCTGCATACAGGTCTTTTGTCTCCTTAGGTAGGTTTATTCCTAGATATTTTATTCTTTTTGTGGCAGTGGTAAATGGGAGTGTTTTCTTGATTTCACTTTCAGATTTTTCATCATTACTGTATAGGAATGCCAGATATTTCTGTGCATTCATTTTGTATCCTGCAACTTTACCAAATTCACTGATTAGCTCTAGTAGTTTTCTGGTAGCATCTTTAGGATTCTCTATGTATGGTATCATGTCATCTGCAAACAGTGACAGCTTTACTTCTTCTTTTCTGATTTGGATTACTTTTATTTCCTTTTCTTCTCTGATTGCTGTGGCTAAAACTTGCAAAACTATCTTGAATAAGAGTGGTGAGAGTGGGCAACCTTGTCTTGTTCTTGATCTTAGTGCAAATGCTTTCAGTTTTTCACCATTGAGGACGATGTTGGCTGTGGCTTTGTCATATATGGCCTTTATTACGTTGAGGAAGGTTCCCTCTATGCCTACTTTCTGGAGGGTTTTTATCATAAATGGGTGTTGAATTTTGTCGAAAGCTTTCTCTGCATCTATTGAGATGACCATATGGTTTTTCTCCTTCAGTTTGTTAATATGGTGTATCACATTGATTGATTTGTGTATATTGAAGAATCCTTGCATTCCTCGAATAAACCCCACTTGATTATGGGGTATGATGCTTTTAACGTGTTGCTCGATTCTGTTTGCTAGTATTTTGTTGAGGATTTTTGCATCTATGTTCGTCAGTGATATTGGCCTGTAGTTTTCTTTCTTTGTGACATCCTTGTCTGCTTTTGGTATCAGGGTGATGGTGGCCTCGTAGAATGAGTTGGGGAGTGTTCCTTCCTCTGCTATATAGTGGGAGAGTTTGAGAAGGATAGGTGTTAACTCTTCTCTAAATGTTTGATAGAATTCGCCTGTGAAGCCATCTGGTCCTGGGCTTTTGTTTGTTGGAAGATTTTTAATCACAGTTTCAATTTCAGTGCTTGCGATTGGTCTGTTCATATTTTCTATTTCTTCCTGATTCAGTCTTGGCAGGTTGTGCATTTCTAAGAATTTGTCCATTTTTTCCAGGTTGTCCATTTTATTGGTATAGAGTTGCTTGTAGTAATCTCTCATGATCTTTTGTATTTCTGTAGTGTCAGTTGTTACTTCTTCTTTTTCCTTTCTAATTCTATCGATTTGAGTCTTCTCCCTCTTTTTCCTGATGAGTCTGGCTAATGGTTTATCAATTTTGTTTATCTTCTCAAAGAACCAGCTTTTAGTTTTATTGATCTTTGCTATCATTTCCTTCATTTATTTCTGATCTGATCTTTATGATTTCTTTCCTTCTGCTAACTTTGGGGTTTTTTGTTCTTCTTTCTCTAATTGCCTTAGGTGCAAGGTTAGGCTGTTTATTGGAGATGTTTCCTGTTTCTTAAGGTAGGATTGTATTGCTATAAACTTCCCTCTTAAAACTGCTTTTGCTGCATCCCATAGGTTTTGGGTCATCGTGTCTCCGTTGTCATTTGTTTCTAGGTATTTTTTGATTTCCTCTTTGATTTTTTCAGTGATCACTTTGTTATTAAGTAGTGTGTTGTTTAGTCTCCATGTGTTTGTATTTTTTACAGATCTTTCCTGTACTTGATATCTATTCTCATGCCATTGTGGCCGGAAAAGATACTTGATACAATTTCAATTTTCTTAAATTTACCAAGGCTTGATTTGTGACCCGTGATATGATCTATCCTGGAGAATGTTCCATGAGCACTTGAGAAAAATGTGTATTCTGTTGTTTTTGGATGGAATGTCCTATAAATATCAATTAAGTCCATCTTGTTTAATGTATCATTTAAAGCTTGTGTTTCCTTATTTATTTTCATTTTGGATGATCTGTCCATTGGTGAAAGTGGGGTGTTAAAGTAACCTACTATGAATGTGTTACTGTTGATTTCCCCTTTTATGGCTGTTAGTATTTGCTTTATATATTGAGGTGCTCCTATGTTGGGTGCATAAATATTTACAATTGTTATATCTTCCTCTTTGATCAATCCCTTGATCATTATGTAGTGTCCTTTTTCTCTTCTAATGGTCTTTATTTTAAAGTCTGTTTTATCTAATATGAGAATTGCTACTCCAGCTTTCTTTTGGTTTTCATTTGCATGGAATATCTTTCCATCCCCTTACTTTCAGTCTGTATGTGTCTCTAGGTCTGAAGTGGGTCTCTTGTAGGCAGCATATATATGGGTCTTACTTTTGTATTCATTCGTCCAGTCTGTGTCTTTTGGTTGGAGCATTTAATCCATTTACATTTAAGGTAATTATTGATATGTATGTTCCTATTCCCATTTTCTTAATTGTTTTGGGTTCGTTATTGTAGATCTTTTCCTTCTCTTGTGTTTCTTGCCTAGAGAAGTTCCTTTAGCATTTGTTGTAAAGCTGGTTTGGTGGTGCTGAACTCTCTCAGCTTTTGCTTGTCTGTAAAGGTTTTAATTTCTCCATCAAATTTGAATGAGATCAATGCTGGGTAGAGGAATCTTGGTTGTAGGTTTCTCTCCTTCATCACTTTAAATATGTCCTGCCAGTCCCTTCTGGCTTGCAGAGTTCCTGCTGAAAGATCAGCTGTTAACCTTCTGGGGAATCACTTGTGTGTTATTTGTTGTTTTTCCCTTGCTGCTTTTTTTTAAAATTTTTTTTTTTGCGACCTTGCTGCTTTTAGTATGTTTTCTTTGTGTTTAATTTTTGACAGTTTGATTAATATGTTTCTTGGTGTGTTTCTACTCGGATTTATTCTGTATGGGACTCTCTGTGATTCCTGGACTTGATTAACTATTTCCTTTCCCATATTAGGGAAGTTTTCAACTATAATCTCTTCAAATATTTTCTCAGTCCCTTTCGTTTTCTCTTCTTCTTCTGGAACCCCTATAATTCGAATGTTGGTGTGTTTACTCTTGTCCCAGAAGTCTCTGAGACTGTCCTCAGTTCTTTTCATTCTTTTTTCTTTATTCTGCTCTGCAGTAGTTATTTCCACTATTTTATCTTTCAGGTCACTTATCCGTTCTTCTGCCTCAGTTATTCTGCTATTGATCCCTTCTAGAGTATTTTTCATTTCATTTATTGTGTTGTTCATTGTTGCTTGTTTCATCTTTAGTTCTTCTAGGTCCTTGTTAAATGTTTCTTGCATTTTGTCTATTCTATTTCCAAGATTTTGGATCATCCTTACTATCATTATTCTGAATTCTTTTTGAGGTAGACTGCCTATTTCCTCTTCATTTGTTAGGTCTGGTGGGTTTTTATCTTGCTCCTTCACCTGCTGTGTGTTTTTCTGTCTTCTCATTTTGCTTATCTTCCTGTGTTTGGGGTCTCCTTTTTGCAGGCTGCAGGTTTGTAGTTCCCACTGTTTTTGCTGTCTGTCCCCAGTGACTAAAGTTGTTTCAGTGGGTTGTGTAGGCTTCCTGGTGGAGGGGATTCGTACCTGTGTTCTGGTGGATGAGGCTGGATCTTGTCTTTCTGGTGGGCAGGTCCACGTCTGGTGGTGTGTTTTGGGGTGTCTGTGGCTTATTATGATTTTAGGCAGCCTCTCTGCTAATGGGTGGGGTTGTGTTCCTGTCTTTCTAGTTGTTTGGCATAGGGTGTCCAGCACTGTAGCTTGCTGGTCATTGAGTGAAGCTGGGTGCTGGTGTTGAGATGGCGATATCTGGGAGACTTTCGCCATTTGATATTATGTGGAGCTGGGAGGTCTCTTGTGGACCAGTGTCCTGAAGTTGGCTCTCCACCTCAGAGGCACAGCACTGACTCCTGGCTGCAGCACCAAGAGCCTTTCATCCACACGGCTCAGAATAAAAGGGAGAAAAAGTAGAAAGAAAGAAAGAAAGAAAGGAAGGAAGGAAGAGAGAGAGAGAGAGAAAGAGGATAAAGTAAAATAAGATAAAATAAAGTTATTAAAAAATTATTAATAAGAAAAAAAAATTTTTTAAGAAAAAAAAATGGACGGATAGAACCCTAGGACAAATGGTGGAAGCAAAGCTATACAGACAAAATCTCACACAGAAGTATACACATACATACTCAAAACAAGAGGAAAAGGGAAAAAATAATAAATATTGCTCTCAAAGTCTACCTCCTCAATTTGGGATGATTCATTGTCTATTCATATATTCCTCAGATGCAGGGTACATCAAGTTGATTGTGGAGCTTTAATCTGCTGCTTCTGAGGCTGCTGGGAGAGATTTCCCTTTCTTTTCTTTGTTCGCACAGCTCCTGGTGCTCAGCTTTGGATTTGGCCCCGCCTCTGCGTGTAGGTCGCCGGAAGGCGTCTCTTCTTCGCTCAGATAGGACGGTGTTAAAGGAGCAGCTGCTTGGGGGGCTCTGGCTCACTCAGGCCAGGGGGACGGAGGGGTACGGAGTGCGGGGCAAGCCTGCAGCGGCAGAGGCCGGCGTGACGTTGCACCAGCCTGAGGTGCGCCGTGCGATCTCCCAGGGAAGGTGTCCCTGGATCCCGGGACCCAGGCAGTGGCGGGCTGCACAGGCTCCCCGGAAGGGAGGTGTGGATAGTGACCTGTGCTCACACACAGGCTTCTTGGTGGCGGAAGCAGCAGCCTTAGCGTCTCATGCCCGTCTCTAGGGTCCGCGCCGTTAGCCGCGGCTCGCACCCGTCTCTGGAGCTCCTTTAAGCAGTGCTCTTAATCCCCTCTCCTTGCGCACCAGGAAACAAAGAGGGAAGAAAAAATCTCTTGCCTCTTTGGCAGGTCCAGACATTTCCCCGGACTCCCTCCCACCTAGCTGTGGTGCACTAACCCCCTGCAGGCTGTGTTCACGCCACCAACCCCAGTCCTCTCCCTGCACTCCGAGCAAAGCCCGAGCCTCAGTTCCCAGCCCTCTCGGACTGGTGAGTGCCGGTCGGCACCGATCCTCTGTGCGGGAATCTCCCCGCTTTGCCCTCCCCACCCCTGTTGCTGTGCTCTCCTCCGCGGCTCCGAAGTTTCCCCCCTCCGCCACCCGCAGTCTCCACCCGCGAAGGGGCTTCCTAGTGTGTGGAAACTTTTCCACCTTCACAGCTCCCTCCCACTGGTGCAGGTCCCGTCCCTATTCTTTTGTCTCTGTTTATTCTTTTTTATTTTGCCCTACCCAGGTACGTGGGGAGTTTCTTGCCTTTTGGGAGGTCTGAGGTCTTCTGCCAGCATTCAGTAGGTGTTCTGTAGGAGTTGTTCCACGTGTAGATGTATTTCTGGTGTATCTGTGGGGAGGAAGGTGATCTCCTCGTCTTACTCTTCCGCCATCTTCCCCCCAGGCTTCTATTGGTCCTGTTTCTGGCTAATACAGATTTTGGTACCAAAAGTGGTTCTAAAGGAAGAGAAATTTAAGCATGAGTTTTGTGAATTGACCTTGGATTCCTGGAATTGGCTCTCTAATCTGATCAGATTTAAAGGTGCTATGGACTGTATTTCCAGTAGTAAAGAGAGCTCTGATAGTCCATGGTGTGATCTGGGAATAGATTTTACCCAAATGTCTCCACTGTAGACACCTAATCAACCACTTATAAGAAGAAAGGATGTGGGGTGACTGTGTATATGATACTTTCAAAAAGTTTTGCAAAATAACAAATGAGATTGGCTGATTGCTCCTAATGTCACTAGACGAAATGGAGAAAGAAAAGGATGAGCTCAGGGATTGGAACTCCCAGCTCAAGCACTTCATAAATGATCTGTAAGCTTCCATATTTGCCCTGAAGGCAACCATTATTTCCTGTAGCCACAAGGTGAGATTGCTGAAAATCAAATGCAAAACCTCATCCTGCGAAAAGGCAAGCCACTGACTGAAGGAAAATATTTGTAAATCATGTATCTGATAAAGGACTTGTACACAGAGTAAAGAATCAAAAGTCGATAAGAAGAATACAGACACACTCACAGATAAATTGACAAAGGATTTCAAGAGATACTTCAACAGAGAAGATATAGTCATGGCAAAGAAACACATGAAAATATGCTCATCATTATCATCATTGAGGAACTATAATTGAAAACTACAATTAGGTACCACTACACCTGACAGGGAATGGTCACGAGGAAAAAGACTGACCAAATCAAGTTTTGGCAAGGTTGTGGGGAATGGAACTCTCACACACTAATGGTGGCAATGAAAATTGTGTGACCACCTTGGAAAACAGTTTGTTTCTTACAATGTTAATCTTTCATCTACCATATGATCCAGCTGTTGCACTGGTAAGGATGTATTCTAGAGGAAGAAGGCATATGTCCATGCCAAGACTTACACACCAGTGTTCACAGCAGCTTTATTTAAGAGAAACCCAATTTGGAAACAACCCAAATGTCCCTCAAGAGGTGAATGAATAAAGCAAATGTGGCATATCCATATATTGGATAACTACCCAGCAATAAAAAAAAAAAACTATTGACACATGCAACAAAATAGATAAATCAAAAAATAAATAGGTATCCAGTTTCTAGCCTGACGTGTAAGGAGCTTCAAAGTCGGCACTCCATCCTAACAAGTAAAAAGCCAAACAAACTGAAAAATCAACTCTTCTCAGATCTATCAGAGACGTGAGGTCACAAGGCGAATTTGTCTCCAAAATTGAATACAGAGAATACAACCTACCAGAGCAAAAACTCATCAGCAGAGACCTCCGTGGGAACCAGTATCAGTGTAGGAAAACCCAAAATGTAAATGTTGGGGTCTCCTGGAAGCCACTGCCTTTAAACCTGGAGTAGAAGCTTCAGCAGCCATCAGGACACAGATCCTCAGAACCTGCCTCCTTCAGACACCTGCTATGAGCTCGGCCACTGGCATGAGGAGCTGCACAGGGAGAGACAGATTCAGCACATGTTATAATGTCCTTCTCACAAGGCCCATTTCTTCTCCTTTCCTTGTTTGTACCCTAAGAACAAAGTGGAAAACGAATAAGAAGTGGCCTGAATCCATGCAAACATTCATGATCCTGGAATAACTATAAGGCCATCAGCTTACTCACGTGTTATCATTCAATGTTCTCAGCAATCCTGTGGGTAAAGCATTCTTCTCCCCATTTTACAGAGGGGGGAAGCTGAGGCTTAGAGAGCGTTATTACCTGTGTCAACTACAAATTGGCACTTGCCATGGTCACTTGCCATCTACCTCTATAAGGATTAAATCAGTTGCCGCTGCAGCTGATTACCTTCAACACCCCCTGAAAGGAATTCAGGGTGGAGATCAGGAATGAGGCACTCTGTGCTCTGAGAAAAACTGGGAGAACAGGTCTTCAGATAGTTAGGTATTTTCAGGAGCTGATTTTATGAGCCCAATTCTTGCATCTCCTCATATCTAGAAAAGCACTAAATTCCTTAATGGTGACCTCTGCTCCTCGTGACTAGCAGTAACCCTCGCGAGACCTGCAAAAAAACCAAATATGTGCTTTATTGCATGTACTCCCCCTTTACCAAAATCACATATATACTGACCTTCCCCCCGCCTACCTCTTTAGAGTAGTTTCTCAGAGCTATCTGAAATGCTGTCTCCCGGGCTATAGTCCTCATTTTCCCCCAAATAAAACTTAACTTGCAACTCTCACGTTGTGCACCTTTTTTAAGTCGACGCCTATCTCACCTCCTGTGCCCCTCCTTTAGAAAGAAAGTGGCTCCCGGACACCCCTGGAGCAGGACACCACACTCACTGGGGCCAGGAGGGACCGCAATGGCTTTACCTACGAGACAGCAGAGGCACCAAGCCCCAAAGCGGGAAAGAGGTGACCTGGATGTGGATCCCTTTGTCTCCCCACACACCAGCGTGGTCCAGCCCCCACCAGGGACCCACACCCTCAGATGAGTCCCAAACACCTGAAGGTGGGAGCTGCTCTTTTCCCCAGTTTATGTCTGTCTCCCTTAAAAAGTCGTCACGGTTGCCGCCATGACTTTAGGTTTCCACAGCAACTGCGATGCGCAGCCCTGTCCTCCACACTGAAATGCCTCCTATGTTGTGGCCATCATTTGCAGTCTTGAGAGGCTGCATCCTCTCAGCCACACAACACCACGGGTTCTGTCATCTGCATGAGGAGCTCTGCACTGGGACATAAAAATCTGTGAATACCCAGCAGATGTTTGACACATCCTCATCCATCCATCTATTCATCCAGTTAACAGGCATTAAGACCAAACTTTACACGATCTCTTTGGTTGAGTTTTAGGCTTCTCCAGAATGGAAACAAGGAATTAAAGTGTGGAAAGGCAGGTGTGGTAAGCTCAGTTGTTAAATCTAGGAAGAGATGGCTCCTTCCCATTAAGATTTCAACCTGCTCAAGTTTCTTATAATTGATGATTTTAAAATATGCTTCAAGCCCTATCCCCCCTCCACATCTCTAGTTACTGTCCTCTTTACATAGATTCTCCCCTCGCACTGAAGTTCTACCAAGAATTCTGCACACTCAGTTCACATCTCCCTGCACCTCCCTTCCAACTCTGTCTTCATCCCTCATCTAACAGGGCTGTGTTCCCCCACGCTTCTACTGACATTACACTTGCCAATTCAACCACCACTTATTTGTCACACTTATACTGTAGATCCAGAATGTGGGAATAATTTTTCAAATAGAGACAGATAGGTATTTCCTCAAGAGGAAAGGATTTCCCTTCCACAGGGCAGAATTCAAATACTTGGGTACAGACAAGGAATTACATTACAGGGCAATCAGTTACCGAAAAGTTCAAGCTGTAACATACCTTCCATGGAGTTAGAGTTAGATAACATGAAGGCTGTGCTTTTGACAATTGGCTTTCAAATGACGCACACATTTTCTCGGACATATCTCATAATTTTACTTCATTGAAATGGATTTTGCAAATATGTTAAGTGAAAGTTAGCAATAATTATTTTTATGGTCACTTCAATAACCTTTGTTTTATCTGTTTCTTTCTTTCTCAAGGGATTACCAAGTATGGAATAAAATTGTCTGAAATTATATTGTTGTTCCAGGCTCTGCCATGAAAATATATTGTCTGAAAGCACTGTGTGATATGCCATATTTGGACAATATATTGGTAGGTATAGGGAACTCTTTTGCAGTTTCCTGACTGATAAGTCAAAATTCTCTTACTGCATTGTAGAAATTATGATGCTTGACTTTCTTTTGGGATGTATCCATTAAGTAAGAAAAAAAACAACCTACAGAATCCATATACATCAATCCATGTGGATATCAATAAATGTTTGAATTAATAAAGAAATGGGTGATGAGAGTAACTGTGTTTATCAAACAATTCCAAATAATACATGGTGATAGCCTGCCTCTGTGAAGTGAACCTGAAATCTGCCTTCCACCTCTGAGAGTAGGGCAGACTTAGTGACTCACTTCTGAAGAACAGAGGAGGAAAATGGAAAACAGTTACTGTACACTGGAGAAACTAGGCAAACAGCACCTTAACCCACTGATGAAGGTCGACATCTCCAGTGACCCAGTGATGTCACGTGTGTACCATGTCCTCCCAGATATGATGTGACGGGAAGGGCACTTCAACTCTGTGGTATTCTTTCTCAAAACCCACAACCACAGGCTAATCACAAGAAAAATAAGACGCTATGCCTGTACTCCTCAAGACTGTCAGGGTCATGAAAACAGTGTGGCAGTTCCTCACATGGTTAAACAGAGAGTCACCATATGACCCAGCAATTCCACTCCTAGGTACACAGCTAAGAGCAATGACAACATATTTTTACATAAAAACCTGCACACAAATGTATGTAGCATCATTATTCACAGCAGCCAAAAGTGGAAACAATCCAAATGTCCACCAATTAAAGAATGGGTAAATAAAATGTGGTGTACTATTTGGTAATAAAAAGGAATGAAGTACTGATACATGCCATAACATAGATGAACATTGAAAACATTATGCCAAGTGAAGGAAGCCAAATATGCAAAAGACCGCATAGTATATGATTCTATCTATATGCAATGTCCAGAAAAAGGCAATTAGTATAGCTGTACCCAAGGAATTCCCCGCTTTACACCCAGACTTCCAAAAGGCTCTTTGTTGTGGCTTTTTGCCACAGCCCCTCCCTCCCACTTTCCTGTCCTGCAATGTTCGAGTTGCAGTTCAGGCTTCTGTCACCAGGTGGCACTAAACCGCCATTTGCAAATTTCTTACAAATAAGTTTATTCAAACAGCAACGAAAAATACAGTACCTTCCCTTAACATTCAGCCTATGAATATATGTACAGAATGATTCTAATTCTGTCTGAAAACACTGGTAGGTGTAAATGAAGATTGTGAAAGCATATACTCCAGAGCTTGCACACGATGGAACACCAAGTGGCAGCAGCGAAACTTGTCAGTTGGTGGGCAGGCAAAGGGCAGGAAGGAGGTGACTGAGAGAGGATGGGGCTTTGGATCGTGGTGTGGGCAGCCTGCACAGTAGTGTTCTGTGTCCTGACAGGGGATGACAGAGTGTGTGAGACAAGGACTAGGCAGCCTGTACAGCCTGTAGGGTTATGGGGGTTAACACGTGTTCGCTGGTAGGAACCCTCTGTAGAGTCCACAAAGTACATCAGCAGACATTAATGAGGGAAGAGATAAATCAGTGCACGCGACATAGATTTGCAGTCAACAGCAGATGGAACTGCTTCAACATAAATAGAAATTCTCCGAATAGAACTGCTATCATAGTAAACAGTTTCATATTTTACTCTTTCCAAGTACACGCTTTTTCACTTAAAAAGAACAAAAATGGAGGTGGATATGATGCCACCTGACATCTGTCATCTTCCTCACCCAGAAGGGTTGCTGAGTGAGTACCCGCGGGGCCACAATAGCAGGGAATGTGATCCGACCATTTCTCCAGCCCTGGAAGCCCATCTTCTAAAAGGGAGGCTGCTCTGTGTCCTCTAGGGCGGGTGAGGGCAGGAGCCTCATCCCGTCCTGCCACTTACTGGACAGGTGACCTAGGCTCTGTCAGCCTGAGCTTGGGCATCTGTGACAGGGGACTCACGATACCTGTGTCACAGAGCTGTCCTGAGGGGTGAATGAGAAAACCTGCCCAAAGTATATGGCATACTGTAGAACTTCAAAGGCTCTTTAAAAAAGTCAAGACTCAGTAGCAGGGGCTGGCTGAGCCTTAGGGCTAAGGCAGGCACTGTGGAAAGGTGTTTTTCATTGTTTCTCCTAATGAGCATATAGATATCTTTATGAAGGAAGCAAATCTCTCTTTGGTATGCCTTGAGTTCAAAGTTTTAAAGACAGAAGGATCTCTAGCTTCTTGGGAGACTCAGAAGCTCCTAAGAGCTGCCCAACATCGTGCCTCTGAGCAGACCCTAACCCAGTTCCCCACGCTGGGAAGACAGGCTTGCCTTTGACTCACCTGGTGAGCTCAGTGAGAGATGGCACCAGGGCAGCAAGCCGTAGTGTTTGCCTAACTGCTGCTCCTGGACTGCTGCGCATGTTAATACGTTTATAGGAAAATTCTGAATCCGACCCACAGCCACCAGGACAGGAGTCCTCAGATCATGTCACCCCAGAATTTCAGCCACCCGCTGCCTCCCTGAGAGGCAAAAATCCAAGAAGTACTAGCGTTGTTGGACACAATTGTCCATTCTTTAATTATTAATAACTAAAAATTTATATTATAATCCATCCTGTTTATTGAAAGTGTTTCATTAACTCTATTGTGAAATAAGAAGGTAAGAAGATAAGGAAATGAACATGTAGGAAAATTCAAGGGTTAAATCTGAGATGAGATTGCTCCTTCATATTAAATTTTAAACTTGCTCAAACTTCATGGCGTTGAAGATTCAACAACAACAACAACAACAACAACAAAACCCTCTTAGGGCCCCTAATCCTTATGCAGACACAGGTGTCTCTCTGTCCTTCTCTCTCTCTCCCTCTTCCCCTTCAAAGTATAAGTTCCACAAAGAGAAATGATTAAGCTTAGCGAGGAAGGCATGTGAAAAGGCAAGACAGGGCAAAAACTAGGCCTTTTGTACCACACAGTTAGTCAAATTGTGAATTAAAATGAAAACTTCTTGAGGGAAATTAAAAGTGCTACTCCAGTGAACACACAAAGGACAAGAAAGGAAACCAACCTTATTGCGGATGTGGGGAGAGTTTTAGTACTCAGGAGAGAAGATGAAAACAGTCACAACATTCCCTTAAACCAAAGCCTAATCCAGAGTGAGGCTTTAATTCTCTGCAATTCTATGAAGGCTGAGAGAGGTGAGGAAGCTGCAGAAGAAAAGTTTCAAGCTAGAATAGGTTGGTTCATGAGGTTTAGGGAAAGGAGCCATCTCCATAACATCAAAGTGTGAGGTACAGCAGCAAGTGCTGATGTAAAAGCTGCAGCAAGTTATCCAGAAGATCTAGCTAAGATAATTAATGAAGGTGCCTACACTAAACAACAGATTTTCCATGTAGACAAAACAGCCTTATATTGGAAGAGGATGCCATCTAGGACTTTCATAGCTGGAGAGGAGACGTCAGTGCCTGGCTTCAAAGCTTCAAAGGACAGGCTGGCTCTCTTGTAATGGGCTAATTCAGCTGGTGACTTTAAATAGAAGTCAACACTCATTTACCATTCTTAAAATCCTAGGGCCCTTAAGAATTATGCTAAATCTACTCTGTGCTCTATAAATGGAGCAACAAAGACTGAATGACCGCACATCTGTTTACAACATGGTTTACTGAATATTTTATGTCCACTGTTGGGGACCTACTGATCAGAAAAATAAAGAATTATTTCAAAATATTACTGCTCATAGACAACTCACATGCTCACCCAAGAGTTCTGATATAGAGGTATAGTGAGACTAATGTTACATCCATGCTGCAACCCATAGATCAAGGAGTAGTTTTAACCCTCATGTATTGTTATTTAAGAAATACATTTCATAAGGCTATAGCTGCCATAGACAGTGATTCCTTTGATGGATCTGGGCAAAGTAAATTGAGAATCTTCTGGAAAGGATTTACCATTCTAGATGTCATTAAGAACATTACTGGTTCATTGAAAGATGTCAAAATATCCACATTAACAGGAGTTTGAAAGAAGTTGATGGATGACTTTGAGGGATGCAGGACTTTAGTGGAAGAAGTAACTGCAGATGTGGTGGAAAGAGCAAGAGAATTAGAATTAGAAGAGGAGCCTGAATACGTGATTGAATTGCTGCAATCTCATGATGAAACTTTAACCGACGAGGAGCTGTTTCTTATGGATGAGAGAAGAAAGTGGTTTCTTGAGGTGGAATCTACCCCTGGTGAAGATGCTGTGAAGATTGTTGAAATGACAACAAAGGACTTAGAATATTACATAAACTTAGTTGATTAAAAAAAAGTGGCAGGCTTTGAGAGGACAGACCCAATTTTTTTTTAAACATGTTTATTGGAGTATAATTGCTTTACAATGGTGTGTTAGTTTCTGCTGTGTAACAGTGAATCAGCTATACATATACATATATCCCCATATCTCCTCCCACGTGCATCTCCCTCCCACCCTCCCTATCCCAGCCCTCTTGGTGGACAAAAGCACCGAGCTGATCTCCCTGTGCTATGCGGCTGCTTCCCACTAGCTATCTATCTTACATTTGGGAGTGTATATATGTCCATACCACTCTCTCACTTCGGCCCAGCTTACCCTTCCCCCTCCCCGTGTCCTCAAGTCCATTCTCCACGTCTGCGTCTTTATTCCTGTCCTGCCCCTAGGTTCTTCATGACCTTTTTTTTTTCTTTTAGATTCCATATATATGTGTTAGCATACGGTATTTGTTTTTCTCTTTCTGACTTACTTCACTCTGTAGGACAGACTCTAGGTCCATTCACCTCACTACAAATAACTCAATTTCGTTTCTTTTTATGGCTGGGTAAATACTCCATTGTATATATGTGCCACATCTTCTTTATCCATTCATCAGTCGATGGACACCTAGGTTGCTTCCATGTCCTGGCTATTGTAAATAGAGCTGCAATGAACACTGTGGTCCATGACTCTTTTTGAATTATGGTTTTCTCAGGGTATATGCCCAGTAGTGGGATTGCTGGGTCGTATGGTAGCTCTATTTTTAGTTTCTTAAGGAACGTCCATACTGTTCTCCATAGTGACTGTATCAATTTACATTCCCACCAACAGTGCAAGAGGGTTCCCTTTCCTCCACACCCTCTCCAGCATTTAGTGTTTGTAGATTGTTTGATGATGGCCATTCTGACTGGTATGAGGTGATACCTCATTGTAGTTTGGATTTGCATTTCTCTAATGATTAGTGATGTTGAGCATCCTTTCGTGTGTTTGTTGGCAATCTGTCTATCTTCTTTGGAGAAATGTCTATTTAGCAGACCCCAATTTTGAAAGAAGTTCTACTGTGGGTAAAATGCTTTCAAACAACAGTGCATAGAAATCGTTTCTGCCAAGGAGAGTCCATTGATGCAGCACACTTCACTGTTGTCTCATCTTAAGAAACTGCCACAGCCACCCCAACCTTCACCACCACCCTAATCAGTCAGCAGCCATCAAAACTGACACAAGACCCTCCAACAGCAAAAAGATTATGGCTCACTGAAGTTTCAGATGATTGGTAGCAACTTTCAGCAATAAAGTATTTTTTAATTAAGGTATGTACATTGTTTTTTAGACTTCATGCTATTGTACACTTAATAGTCTACAGTATAGTGTAACCATAACTTTTATAAGAAATGGGAAACCAAAGCACTTGTTTGACTCACTTTATTGCAATATTTGCTATGTTGCTGTGGTCTGCAACCAAGCTCACAATATTTCCAAAGTATACCCGTATCTATAATTGAGGCAAGGCTGAGTGAATCAGTAGGAAGAGTAAAGGCCTCGGCTTCAGAATACGTGGGTTCCAGTCTGGAATCAGCCAATGAGTAGGAGCATGACATGGGGCAGTGTGGGACATTAAGGTCCCAAACCTCAGGTTCCCCATCCCGGGAGTGAGGATTCTCCCCCTCATAGGGTCCTTGTCAGGATTTATTGAAATCACAAGACAGTGAAGGTCACAAAAGTGCCTTAGTCTCAGCCAGGCCTGAAATCTGAGGCTCGGTTTCCTTATCAGTAAAGAATGAGTCACAATATGGAGTTTGTAGTCATGTCAAAAGGATTAAGTGTTATGTGTAGATTAAAAGATAAGCCAGTGTCCTATTATGCACATAATTAATGAGAATATAAAAATGATGATATCTCATCCTGGGTTAATGGAACGTTTTGCTTCCTTCCTTAATTTTTTTTTTTTTTACTGTTTTCCAAATTCATTTAAATATTTTGAAATATATTTAAGAGTATTCCATGCAGCAAATTATTCAAAACCTTTCAAACCTGCAATTTTACCTCTGGAAGGTTCATTTGGTCTTTGCCATGCAAAACTATGCCTGCTAAAAATCACAGACTCTCGTTGTAGTACTCTCATGGGCTCTTGTAGAGGAAGGAGCATCAATCCACAGCCTCCTCAGCTTCTCTGAACTGCACGCTCCGATTGCTGTCTGTGGAAGAACTCTGCATTTCCGTTGCTGAACTGACCTGTGTCCCCAGCATCCCTCTCAAAAGTGGCAGAGAGAATCTGAGGCAACTCTTCAGACAAGATATTTGAAAATTTCAGCATCTTAAGTCCACTGTGTGATGCTACAGCCTATGAAACATTGTGAGCTCACAGTCTTTGGTCCCCTTTCACATGAAACATGTGTCTGGAGATGGTAAAGGTGGTGGAGTTACTAGATGCCTCGTGGTAATCACACCAGTAGGGTATGTCTGAGACTTCTCATGTGAAGTGAAGTTTAAGCTGAGATCTGAGCCTAAGGAGGCTTTAGCCAGCAGAAGAGGAGAGAGTGGAGACTAGCCAGATATAACAGGAAGGAAATACCCTGTAACCTGGTTCATCCCTTTGGAAAATCCAGAGTGCAAATCCCTTACCCAGAAGTTTGTCACGCTGGGAGAAACTTTGTGAAACTTAACAGGACAGTTGTAGAAAGTACCTGAACCCCTTCTGCCCTCCTTGCTCCCACCTCAGGCCTTTACTGACCACCAGCCCTCTAAGAGGAGTCCTATATTATTACTATGATTTCTATCTGTGAAACCATAGAGAAGAAGAAAGTCGTTAGGTAAAGCAATTTGAGTATGATTTTATTTTACGTGTTCTTCCACCACTCACTATGCAAGCAACTTTTAATAAATTTTTCTTTCCTCTTCCCAAATTTTCCACTGGAGGAAATTCAGAAATTGGCGGTCCATGATAACTGGTGAACATATTGTCAACCAAGAAATGCAGAAGGCTGCAAATAAGAAAAATAGCTTTTACTTAGGGTCTTATGAATTATAATTTGTGAGGCACTGATTTGAGTAGCAACTCAAATGTGCTCATAGGGAAACAAAAATGGCAAGAGTTTATAAAGGTGACATATAAAGACATTCCAGAGAAGTTATATAGGTTATCTTTACAGAACTATGATTGGTGCTGGCAGGCATTCAGTCACTTGAGGCACCAGATTGGTCGCCATGCTCTGGTCTCCAGGGAATAACGAAAACAAGTTCCAGTCGGTCTCAGGTTGGCCAGGTCAAAGGTTTATGTTGCATTTGGGGGTAGAAATATGTAAGTCCTACTTCCTTACTAGCCTCCTGGCTCCATTTTCAATCCCTTTGACTTAAGTAACCACATTTTGTTGTCCATGGTCCACGTGTCTAGAATTGCAGCTTAGACATCACTCAGCAGGAATCTTTGGAAGGATGGAGGGAGCCAGTTCTCATTCAGAGTGACATTTCTGGAAGATTTTGTGGCAAATGAAGCATTAAGGGTAGCCCACGTACATTAAAACTAGTGGCAAAAACATTTCTTCTGCCTCTCCCTCCCAACTATGATGGGCAACCTATATGTGTGTAATTGAGAGACAAAAGTAATGTGAAAAAGCATATAGATGTAGAAATATACCGTTAATCCACACACCTATTATTTTTGTAGTGAAATTCCCAACCAGGTATGTACTACTATGCTATAAAATTTTACATCAGTTATTTTTCTGATTTCAAACTGCTATCTTTATAAACTAATGAAGTGCAAGAATGTGTATTAGAGAAAATATTTTTCTATATTATTTTCATCTTGTTACAGAGCAAGATGTACATCCTTGATAGTTTAGTTTATATTCCCCAGATATATTTCTCTGTGTACAGTACTATATAAACAGGTTTACATGATATATATATTCTTCCAAATTTTTCTCACAGTATGTATACACTTTTCCTCATGTTATGTATGTTTATGTGCATATGTAAATATATGTACACACTTACATATTTTTGTAATTGTTTTTTTACTTGTTTAATCTTTATATGTTTGTGATGTATAGATCTTACTTAATTTTTTTCGATAGACTTTGAAAGACACTCTTACTACTAATCAGATTTATTTATGTACGAGAATATTAAACATTTGCCTATAAAATATTTTTCCTATAATTTGCATTCCTTTCTATGTGACATGTTTGTTTGGGATTGACAAGGTTTTCTTTTTCTAACTTCCCTTCAATTTCTCAAATAAATTTGTAACAGATAAAAGGTTTTTTGGGTCACATATGCAGTTTTGAATTCCCCTGGTGTCAATGCCATGCAGATAGGGTACTCAAACAACCCTCTCACCCATGTCTTGGTCTTGGAAGTTCATGATGGAGATAAAATACCCTCCCTTAAGCCTGGAGTGCCACAGGGATTGAACTGTCTGGGGGCGGGTGTGCTGGGCATGTGGGGCCCAGGTAGAAGCAGAGGAAAGTTAACCTCCATGGAGGGGAGAAAATGATCCCCTCCATGGGATCCCCTCCATGGGAGGGAGAGGCAGAAGAAATGTTTTTGCCACTAGTTTTAATGTACGTGGGCTGCCCTTAATGCTTCATTTGCCACAAAATCTTCATTTGCCACAAAATGATGACTTACAGAATTATTTTAGGCCAGAAGCACTTTACATGGTATCTCCTATAAGCAAACATATGTTCAAATATTTTGGTCTAAAGCCCTTTTCCATTGTGCCCTGAAACTCTCAAGGATTTTTTTTTTTTCGGTACGCAGGCCTCTCACTGTTGTGGCCTCTCCCGTTGCGGAGCACAGGCTCCAGACACGCAGGCTCAGCGGCCATGGCTCACGGGCCCAGCCGCTCCGCGGCATGTGGGATCTTCCCGGACGGGGGCACGAACCCATGTCCCCTGCATCAGCAGGCGGACTCTCAACCACTGCACCACCAGGGAAGCCTTGTTTGTAGATTTTTTGATGATGGCCATTCTGACTGGTGTGAGGTGATACTGTCATTTGCTCTTTGCCATCTGTATGTCTTCTCTTTTTTTTTTGCGGTACGTGGGCCTCTCACTGTTGTGGCCACTCCCGTTGGGGAGCACAGGCTCCGGACGCGCAGGCTCAGCGGCCATGGCTCACGGGCCCAGCCGCTCCACGGCATGTGGGATCTTCCTGGACCGGGGCACGAACCCGTGTCCCCTGCATCGGCAGGCGGACTCTCAACCACTGCGCCACCAGGGAAGCCCACCCTCAAGGCTTTGAATCTAGAATTCCCAGTGGGCTAGAATTCCCAGTGGACTAGTATTTGATGCTACCCTATGTATTTCTCATTTTCTTTTCTGTCGTAGCTGCATTATTTTAAAGTAAAAAAAATCCATGAAAATTAAAGCAATTTCTGTACTGTCAAAAGAAAAAAACTAAAAGCCTGGAAATTTGGGAGACAACATTTCAAACATTATTACAGATTTTGTACTCATGTGCAAGAACCAAAATGATTTCTGTTAATCAGTAGAGAAAGGGACAAAAAATTGCAAATAATTCGCCTAAGAAGCAAAATGCTTCTCCAATAACCTCTGGAAAGATGACAAACTATTAACTGAGGAAATGAAAATCTGAAGATGTCATAATAAGTGAAAAAATGAATTTGCATAAAATTACTTATGTAATTGCAAACTTTAAAAAGAATATGTATAGAACTACATAACTACACAAATGCTTTAAGTCAGGTATTCACATCACCTAAAGGGAAACACATCTGGAAAATGTGCACCAATCCTCTTACATTGGATATCTTGGGTATTTGTGAGTCAGGGCGAGGGGGTCATGTAGATGGAAGGTGCAGAATGATTTTATTTTCTAAGTATACATTTTTAATGTTTAATATTTTGTGATTAGGCTAATTTGTTGAGAGGAACACTAGAAAATATCGAATAAGCAACTAACAAAAAAGTTCACATATATTTATCATGTTATCAAAGAGTTCACATGACACTGTTTCATAAAAAATAAAAAGTTTCAATTTTTTTTTTTTTTTGCAGTATGCGGGCCTCTCACTGGTGTGGCCTCTCCCGTTGCGGAGCACAGGCTCCGGACACGCAGGCTCAGCAGCCATGGCTCACGGGCCCAGCCGCTCCGCGGCATGTGGGATCTTCCCGAACCGGGGCACGAACCCGTGTCCCCTGCATCGGCAGGCGGACTCTCAACCACTGCGCCACCAGGGAAGCCCCAAAATTTCAATTTTTGACTTGACAGTTTATCTGTGTGGTATGTGCATTTCTGTCTTACACTTCTTTTACCCCCAAATGTTCACACACTTATGTGCAGATTTTTCTTCACCTCTCTCAGTGGCTGGACTTTTCTCAGGGCATAGAGATCCAGGAAGGGATTGTGGACATGGTGTGGAAAATTCCAGAAAGTAGTGGAAAATTCCAGAAATGTCTAACTGATGCACTGGAGCCCAATCTCCTCTCTCCTTCCCTCTGCCTTGAAACCTCTCTGGTCTGGAACTTTCAGAGCTACAATTCCGGCTCTGACCACTAGGAGTATCTATCTACATTGAGGACATTTTTTTTTTTTAAAGGAAAATACATGATTTGTTTTCTTTTACTGTCATTACAGTGACCCACAAAACTCTGCTTGCTATTTCGATTATAGTTTTCAGGTCTGTTCTTTGTTGTTTGGTTCTTGTATTTTTTTTTGTTTTTTGGTATTATCTCTCTGAGGTGGGCTGAGGTTAATTCTAGCCATTTGACTATTTTCAGAATATTCTGTTACTTTGTACTAACTTAAGACAATCTCCCTATACTACAGCAATAACTTAGTAAAGTTATGCATGGAGAAGTCATCTTCCATTCCATGGAGCTCAATTCCAGTCTCTGTTTCTCTAGGTAGCATCTGAATGACCCTAGACAAGCTCCAGCACCTCAGTAAGCCTCAGCAACCTTGGAAAGTTGGTGATTCTGATATCAGAGTCCCCTTGTGAGGAATTCATGAAAGAACAGAGGCAATGTAGCAAGTACAGAGTCTGGCCTACAGCTGGCACACAGAGTTATCTGGGTTTGCAGAATGAAGGAACACAATGTAGTGTATCTGATCCAGAGTCTGGCATACAGAGCTCCCTGTGTTTGTAACCAGAAGTATCAAGGTCCCCTAAGCCTCCTGATTCCAGATGGCCTCCTCTGCAAGGGTGGTACAGTTGGAAAGAGTTCCCTGGGTGTTAGGTTGGTAGCAAACTCAGGGGGCAGTAATTACAGGACGTTAAGTCTCCTCTGGCTCCCAGGGCTCTCCTCCTCTGTGCCCTTGGGGAAGGGACTTCCTGTTAGGACTCCATCTTGTTTGTGTGGCTCTGACAAAGTGGTTTGGGGCTTGCACTCTCCTTCTTCGGAAGCCCTTCCTGATATTCTCCAAACCTCCAGCTCCAGACCCACAGATTCTCTTCACGAGCAGCCTGTGAGGAGGGTGGTGACAGATCACTGCCTTCAGGCCACCCCATGGGTGAGTTGGTCAGCATGAGACCTTGTCCTCAGATCCCCACAGGGCAGGAGGGGTTCTGGGTTTCCTCCCTAACCCCAACCCACAGGACCCCAACCAGATGACCCCCCCTTTAGAGAAGGGGTGGAGAAGGCCCAGGCTGACTAGTTTCCACTCTCTTGAGGAAATGGGTTCTGACACTCCCATCCTGATTCCACATGGAAAACCTCCCCTCCTATGGAAATGGCCATAGCTGAGGTGAATTTTTTCCCCTGGTTAGGGAAAAGGCCTGATTCATGTGACCTAGGGCTTGGAGAGTGGAAATGGTCCCCTAGGCGGGGGATGGGGTTAGTATAAGCTAATATTCTTTGGATTAATAATAGAGGTGGGAGAGGGGAAGAAAACCCACTATTACCCTTGAATCTTACTTTAACTAGGCAGGGTAAATTGTATTAGCCCAGAAAAGGTTCTTGAGGCTGGCTTTATTGCCCAACATATGATCTATTCTGGAATGTTTGAGGAGTAATTGTTATGTGAATTGTTCTATGTCAATTACATACATTTGTTAATTTATTTACGTCACATTTTAAAATCTCCTCCCTGTAGCTGAGTTTTTCTCTGCCACTTTATTGGTCACTCAGTGAGCTGTGTTAAAATTTCCCACTGTGACTGTGGATTTCTCCATTTGCTGTTTATTTCTGTCGGTATTTGCTTTGCATATTTTGGCTTTGTCTTAAGACATGCATACAAACTCAGAATTTTGTATTAATATCTTGTTATTGCAATGCACCTGTTATCATAAGGAAATCTCCCTCTTTCTCTTGTAATGTTTTTTTCTTTAAAGTGTACCTTTTCTTTTACTAATGTGGTTATACCAGCTTTCTTTAGGTTAATGTGGAGAAGGTATACATTTTGCCATTTTTTAATTTTCAGACTTTCCTGATGATTAAATTTTGCATGTGTCTCTTTTAAGGAGCATTTGATGGAAGGTTTCTTACCCAGTCTGATAATATCTGTCTTTCTATTTGGAATATTTAGCCTGAAACTTTTTAGGTAAAAATAGATGTAATTTGGTTTATGTATATCATGTTACTGTATATTTATTTTTGCCTCTTCTAAGTTCCTTTTCCTTTCCTTTCCTTTGAAAGGGTTAATATTTTATAACTGTTAAATTGTCACCTCATGTGGCTATCTAGTTAAACATTCTTTTGCCATTCTGGTGGTGCTTGCCCTTAAGATTACAATGTACATTTTTGCCTTGTCACTGTCTCATATTAGTTAATTATCTCTTTAGAACTCCTCAGACAATTATGGGACCTTGAGACACTTTGATTCCATATATTCCCTCCAAATTTATTGTCATGCATTTTCATTCTCTATATATTTAAATCCCCGGAAGAAATTACTATCATTGTGTTATATAATCAACACCCATTTAAATTTGCCTACATATTCACAAATGTCCTTAGTCTTTCTTTCCTGTATCTATGCGCCTCCACGTGGGAGGATATTTCTTCTGCCCAAGAAAGAGCTTATAATATTTCTTTTAGTTTGAGTCTTCTGGTCACAAATTTTCCAAGTTTTTGTTACAGGATGATGAAATGAATGCCTTTTCTTTAAGAATGTTTTTCTTTAAAGCATACTTTTTCTCCAGTTACAATAATACTGTTACACTGAGTTGATATCTTGTTACTTTTGGAAACTTCTCAACCAAGATCTCTTCAAATACCACTTCTCCACTCTTCCCTCCCGTTCTTTCTGGGACTCACATTAACCATGTGTTAGGTATGTTCACTGCATCACCTTTAATTATCTCCCCCTCGCTTTTGGTATTCTCCATGTTATGTCTCTCCAGGCTCCATTCTGGATCTTTTCATCAGATTTATCTTTCATATCTCTAATTCTTCCATCAGGCAGGGAGATCACCTTTGACACTTGAACCAACACACCAGGCTAGATTTCAGGGTAGGTTTTATTGTCCCCCTAGAGCAGAGCAGAGAAGAGAAAGTTAGAGATGAAAAGCCACTTGTCCCAGGTCACATAACCTGATCCAAGCAGAGCAGGGACTAACATCACAGACTAAACCCTAGGTCCAGACCCTTTCCTCTGTGCTTGTTTTCTTCTTGGCTGTGAATGCTGCCTACCTCTCATTTCCTGAGAAGCAGAAACACAGTGAAGTCTCTCAGCCTTTTTTTTTTCTTCCTAACTATGATCATTTCCTATTTAGATTTTAAAGTTGGTGGTGTTTCTTCATTAGCCGTGATATTTACCCAGGAATTTTTCTGGTACTGAGAACATTGATGTAATATTCTCAATTTCAGGGTACAATAAGCAAGTAACCTCCTTACAAAGAAGAGCCGGATGCTGGCGTATTTACCAAAGGAGGTATAACAATTGGTCTGAACAAGTCAGGTCTGGTATTCATCCTTCATCCCAGCAGCAGCAAGATAGAGAATCACTAAGAAGTGATGCTCACGTGGACATCCAAGCAAGATAGTAAGTGACGAGGCAGCATGGCTGACCAGTATCAACCAGTGAAAAACAAAACCTTGTAGTTAAATATGTCATTCTTCTCTCTAACCTGGAAGAGTGAGGAACGATGGGATCAGGTTAACGGTTGAGCAGTCTTTATTGTAGCTCTGCTATCATTGGCGAAAATGTAGAGAAGACTTCCCAAGACTATACGGACCACTTTCTTCTCTCCACTTCCCCACAGTGCTCCCTATGCCATTCCATCCTGTCATCGGAGAGGCAATTTTCAGGAGCAAGACGAAACCCATGTTAGCAAGGAGACAGAGCAAAAGCCTCCAGAGAGAAGAATGGAGAGAAGCAGGCAGGATGAGACCTTGGGGAGCTGGTTCAAGATCAGAGTGAGTGTGCTGGCTAAATGGACCTAACATGTAGAAGAAGATGACAGAGAGAGTCATGTTGGGCGCGTGTAGAGATGCTGGGAACTTTCCTCTCGTGGCAGTGGAGTTGGTAATCTGTCTTGTTATTCCTAGGAGTTAACTTCCTAGATCACGTGAGGGCAGGTTCAGAGAAGCAATATAAAGGGAGCAGACTGACTGCAGGGAGCATGGGAGAGGCTGTCTAAAAGCAAAGGAGGAAACTACTGCCAAGGAGATGGAGCAACTCCACACCAGAAGACACAGTTTGGCTCAAGCTGAGTGCGGGAGGAGGTTGAGTCTCTGGGGTCCTCGTCAGAGGGGCGGGCCAAGTCTGCCTTAGGTAGGATCTCTTAGAACTTTATAAAAGTAAGCACATGTGAAAGATATGAAGTCGATTATTTCAGGAAAAGTATTTAAATGGAAAGAAAGGGTATTTAGGAAGTCCTTGTCTGGTGTAAAAGTTAGCGATAACAGATATTGTCCTATCTTAAGAAAGTACCTAAAGCCTGAAAAAGGTCCTAAAGCAAGACACAGCTGGGTCTTATCTTAACCTTGGATTCCATTGTATCACTTTTCTTTCCCCAATTATTTCTTTGGCTCCTAGATTCCCTTCGGTATTAAATATGATGAGAAGTGGCTGCTGAATTTGATTCAGAAGCAATGCAGTGTCCCCTTCACCCCAGTCGAAGTAAGAGAGGACATTGAGGCCGATGAGAGGAAACGGGGTAGTTGGCAGGCCCAGATGAGAAATGGCTCTGGTCTCATACTGTGCTTCTCTCGTCACTCTCCCTACAGTTTCACTATGAGAAAATGCAGGCCCAGTTCTTCGTTGAGAATGCCAACATTGCCTTCGCACTGAAGAATGTCAACGGCAAGATTTACAATGAGGCTAATGAAAGGGTATGTATCAAGGGCATGAGCAGGGCTAGCTGGGGGCAAGAGGGCAGGACAGGGGCATGGTCTTGCTTGATCCCAGGGCTCAGATTTCCTGGAGCTTACCCAGCCCCTCTTGTGTTCTCAACAGATATCTATCTTTGTTGATCCCTGTGATGCACCCCACTCTGTGCTGAAGGAGCTGAGGTCAGAAAAGGTGGAGCAGATAAAGGTAATGCAGACTCAACACAACCTGTGCACTCACAGCCAGACCCACCTATTGCCCCCGA